>NC_056757.1:8772500-9072500 GCF_018687715.1 Carya illinoinensis
GTTTGTTTAAGATGAAATTAGAAGATGAAGTAGGGAAACTAGCAGAACCCGAATGTGAGATGGCGACAAGAGAGCCATCACCAAAGCGAAGATGGTCTTCACCATTAGGGGTGTAACCAGTCGTTCGGTCCGGTTTTGGACAAAATCTAGGACCGAACCGGTAGGCACCGGTTTTACATTTTTCAAAACCGATTACGCACCGATTACCCTCCTAAACCGATATTCCGGTTTCCGGTCCGGTTCGGTCCGGTTTTTCGGTTTTAATAAAATATATATGTATTATAAAAAAAATCTGTTTATAAAAAAAGAAAAAAGAAAAAACTGCTATGTCAAAAAATTCTACTTAAAAAAAAACTATTATATTAAAAAAGTGCTATATAAAAAAAAGTGCTATGTAAAAAAATTATGCTATTAGTATAGCTTTGGTATAGCTTTATATAAATTATATGCTAATATATATAATTTATATTTATCTACTAATGTCTTATGTACTTATAAAAAAAATATAAAGAGTTTTAAGTGTATTAGGCTATTGAAATTTAGTAATAATATTTGAGTGATTTTCTTTTTTTTTTAAGTTCTTACTTCTTATGAATCTGTGATAAAATGTTATTAATAAATAATATATATTTATAATATTATATATTTAAAGCATATGATCAATTAAATTTTCATGTTTAAGATTAAACTTTTATTTTATAAATTAAAATAACACTATCTTATATATAATTATAATTTATATTATTATATATTATATATAAAAAATTATATATAATATAAAATATATAACATATAACATTAAATAAATAAATAAAAATATACACATATTAAATAGTACCGGGTCGGACCGGTCCGGTCTAAAAATGATCAGAACCGAAATCAGACCGATTCCGGCCGGTTTTTCATTTTTATGAAACCGGTTCCGAACCGGACCAATTCAAAACCGGCATAACCGGTCTGGTCCGATTTTCCAGTTAAAATTTACACCCCTATTCAACATAAATGTTCAAGTTTCCAAGCTCACTTGTAACATGACTTGTGGTTGCCGTGTTAGGATACTAGGCACTATCATATTGGTGGTTTGAAGAGCTACAGTGTGCTGAAGGTTGGACAGATGTCATGTCGGCTTGGTTGAACCTATAAAGACATGTGAGGGCAATATTTCTTTTTTTTTTTTTTTGATATGGGGATTTGGGGAGGGGATCGAACCCCAGACCTCACTTTTGGAGGTGGGGCTTCATGCCATCAGGCCGTTGGCCTTTGGCGTGAGGGCAATATTTCTGACTCTGTTACACACTTGGCAAATAGGACATGAATTAGTAAGGGAGAAGCTGAGGCAGATTGTGAGTTACCTGGATATCCATTTGAAGCACGCCCCCCACGGCCATGACCTCCACGTCCATGACTAAATGTTTGACTACCACGACCACGACCTCGGCCAAGTAAAGGGGGAGACCAAGCTAAGAAGTTGGTAGTGACTTCTTGGGGAGAAAAAAGAGAGATATTTGCTGCATGGTGTTGGAGATGAGCTTCGTGGGCAAGCAAGTGACCGAGATTTCTTCTATGGAGATGGGATCAATTCTCATAGTAACATAGGAGACGAGAGCATCATAATCTGGACCAAGTCCAGCAAGTAGGTAAGGAACAAATTCTGTAAAGGGTAATGGCCGGCCAGCTGCAACCATAGTATCTGCAAGGTTCTTTGCTCGGCGAAAAATAAAGAGATACTGAGCCTATGCCCTTTTTTAGGAAAGTTAGTTGAAACTGTGTTTTTATCAAACGGGCTTGTGAAGCAGAAGCGCATGTAGACTCAAGGGAGAGCTATACATCGCGTGCACAGGTACAACCCACAACTTGAGCAATAATGCTCTCAAAAAGTGAAGATATTAGTGCAGACATGACCATTTGGTCATGTTTCACCCAGATGTCAAAATCTGGATTAGGGGATTTATTGGCAAGTGTGTCTGCAGGTGCTGAGTGAGTGCCATCAACAAATTTGAATAGCCTCTGTCCTCATAGATACGGAACGATTTGAACCTTCCAGAGAAGGTAATTTTCAGGAATGAGTTTTACGGATATGATGTGAGAGAGATTAGGCAAATAAATGAAAGAAGGGGAGGAGGGAGAGGAGTTGGAAGATGAGCTATTTGAAGAATCAGGCATGGTGGACGATTAGTCCAAAAAATGCTCTGATAACATGCTAGAATTTTCACTTGCATATATTTCTCACTATGTTACGATACAACAATCTGAATAAAGAATATGCTTCTTAATAGAAATGGCAGACGTGCAGCAGAGCCACGTACACTCCAAGTGCTTTAGAGAAAAGGAAGTCTACTGCTGGTGCTACAAAGGGTGATTTGTTGCAGGTGAGAATAATTCATGAAGGTGATCGTGTGAGCTCAAGGATGGGCTCTGTTATGTGCGTTCCTTCTTTAGCTGAATGTGCTACGTTAATGTTGGCTACAATATTAGCATCTGCATGCCTTACTTGAACATAATTATATAAAAATTTATCATAAAAGAATTGTATCAATGTCATCTCTATTTAACTTGCATTTTTTTATATGTTTCTCTTGTGATATTTTGATTCATTTATGATAACTTCTTCTGTCTTTGGTATTTTCTATTTCATTTTAAGATAACTTTTCTTGTTTCCTTAAAAGAAATTGGTTGATCCTCTGCATAATGTGCCATCTACTTCACTCATAGTTAGAGGGGTAATCAATCCGATTCGATTAGTCTTGGAGGAGAATTTCGGATTGAATCAATTTTCTTGGTCCACCAAAAGTCCAAACCAAATTGCTTTGATTCAGGCCGGTCGGTCTTACCAAGATATTTCAGTCTGGGCCATTTTTTCAAGTTTTTGACAAAAAATTATATATAATGATTAAAAAAAATTCAAGTGAAGAATACGATCTAAATTGTTTACTTAAGTATTTTAAGTAGTTAGAAGAAAATTAAATAATTAATTGCTTAAAAAAATTTATAAATACTTAAAAATAAATTATAAATATCATAGAAAAATTATTTAAAAATTTATATATTAAATTCAATTAAGCTTGGGTGAAAAAACCTACCCCGAGACCGGATTGAAAATTCAATTTCTTTAAGTTCTTGAGTCGAGACCAACCAGTCCCTTAATCGGTCCGGTCCAAATCGAAATCAATTGTTCTGGTCGGATTTATTGGTACAAAGTAAAACTTTTACACCTCTACTAATAACATGAATCAAATCAGACAAAAAAAATACTAAATATATTGAATTCAAACATATATATATATATATATGTATCATCACAAGTCTCCCAGGAATATTGTTTATAACATCAATAAGTAAAAAAGTAATAGAAAAGACATTGACAATTTATTCACAAAATTAAAGATCTTCCCACGCCAGAGGTAATAAATAAATATTCGAATACCAATCAACCAAAATCATGTCTCCAAACATGACTATCCCCGCCATTAGAATTAGGGTGGTAGCCCATGGATCGTCTAGCATGTGGGTGCATTGCATTATTTTTTGGGCTTGGGCTTTTCGGAGTCTGATAGGTTGTTGTACCTCCGACTGAGCTGGAGTCACAGCCCGACTCGACGACCGAGTTTTGCCTTGTTGATGGGTTCCATTGTGGCAAACTTGGGCCATTCTGTTTGATCGGGCCTTGACTCCGTACCTTGGCCTTTGCAGACTTGGTTTGGGCCATGTAGCTAGGGATATTGTTTGATCGATATTGTCGTTGCTTAATCAAGTCAGCAAAAATGTCCATTTCTACCGTTTTCTCGGACATGTCGTCAGTGACAGTGTTGGTGGTGGTGGTGGTGATAGGAAGTTCCATATAAGAGGCTTCATGGTGCCCCGTGTGAAGGGTGCCGTGCGGCTGAGATGACATCCATCTCTCGAGCCAATTCCATCCCCATTGGGCCTTTTCATGCTCGTTAGAATATGGTCCAACATCTTTGTTGTTGAGATCGGATTGAAAGAGTTGTGGTTGCTGTTGCCATTGCAATAAGGTAAGAGTGAGTCAGGACAATGTAAGTGGGACCTTCATAGGAAGAACATGTTAACAAAACTACTGTCCATTGCTTTAATTAGTTTGGTGGACGTCAAAATTAAATTGTTCCTTCAAGAGTGATAAATCATAAAAACTCCTTTAAAATGTCAATCAAAATGGTCATGCACCAACCTGGTAGGTAATAGGAGAAGATAGAGCTCTCTCCCTTTTCATGGCAGCGTCAAGTTTCCTCGAGGCATTTTCCTTAATTTTCTCTGAACTCTGACGCCTACTATGCCTGGCTTCCATTCCATAACTTGTAATGGGGCTCTTTGGCTTTTGTTCTTCTTCCTCCAGTCCCCTTTGTTGTTCTTCTTCTTCTACTTTATTCTGAAGCTTCTCATGTGCCAATTGGAGTCTACGAGCGCGTACTCTTGCCTGGACTCGTACCAGTGCTTGCATGCAACGCATTGTCATTTGTGATTGCTTGCGTACATTATGCCCTCTCACCAGTGCTTGCAGCCTCACTAAGCCCTTCAAAGCTCGCAAAGCCCGGCGAGCCTACATTATTGCATCCATTTTCCAGGTTTTAAATGGTAGCATATAAACATCAAAAGTATAATATCCAATACCTTGTGATAAGCCGATTGGCCTCTCCACTTCAATGAAATTGATAGTGTCTAAGTAGTGTATAATATGAGGTATTTTGGTCATTTCCAATTATGTTGGCAAGTGAAATTACAAAAATTCTTTGTATTTTATACTAAATGGATGCTATCGATAATCCATTTCACTTGATATAGAGTATCAGACAATGGCAAGGACTACTGGACATGGTACAAGTTGCTTATCCGTTAATAGGAATAAAGACCTGAAATTAAATGTGTGGTAGACATGTACCTTGAACTTGGAGAAAGGTATCAGGGCCAACAATGAAAGTTCCAACACATACGACAATTTATTCACCCTCATTCACAGAAAAAGACATAAATTTATGTTTACTGGTCAATTCTGAATACCTATTCATGTATACAGGGCTGCAAATACTTTATATGTATATCTTACAATGCCTAGGTGTGCCAGAACCATTGAGAGTTTCTTAAGTTGAAATAAAGAGTCTTATACGACTTAAAAAAACCATATCAACCATATCTCATTTTTTTTAATCAGTTTTAATTAGACCAACTCAAAAGCTCTTTTGAGAGTATAATAAAGAAGGATAAGGAGATTACTAGGTAGCCTCTGTAGCAAGATTGTATAAAAGTTGCAGCCCTTTCTTCCTTAGAGTGGCGTCCGTAACCGGCCAACCGAACAACTTTGGCTGCTGCTTGAGCTGCCGCAACTGCAGCTTCTGCCGCTGCAGCGGTTGCCACAGCAACAGCAATGGCATGGTTTCTATCTTCGATCACAGGACTCGATGCAGTGCTCTCCTCATTTGTTACATCTGCTGAACTCTCAGCGGGAAAATGTTCAAATGATACAACCTCTGGAGCATCATGATGCCATTTCTCCACATTTTTCTTCTGAAAATCATCTGAATTTCTTAGAAGTAGCACATAACACTTGTATGATATGCATCATAAATGCTAGAAATTATGATTAAACTAAAAAAAAAAAAAAAGATACCACTTTTTTCATTAAAATCAAGCTTATATCTTGGGGATGATGGAGATCTAACTTAGCAAGCACGTCGATCAAGATGGGTGATGTATAGCTTAGCCTGCAAGATAACTAATTTCATGAGCAGTACATTATCTGGTCATGTTGTGGGGACCATATGCACCTCTTTAACATTGCATGGTCTCACAGGAAAAGGGAGACAACCTCTTTAACATGTGGCTCCACCACCTCTACACAGTGACTTCCATGAATTTCTACAATGTCTTTAGGGGACCATATGCACTTCTTATTAATTTCTACAATCTTAAGGAAAAAATCTATACTTGCCCTACCCGTGAAGCACATATACATACAATTTACTAGTCAACTCCAATTTATGAATCAAACCAGACCCCTTGTATGGTTTGGTTCTTACAATCTTAACTTCTTCTTTTAATATATATATATATGTCGCTTTCTCATTTATACAAAAGAAATTGTTTATACAGAACCAATTTCGAATACCCACAAATATTATGCATAAAAAATACAATAATTTATATAAAAACAAAGAGTTTAATATACATTTATCGTTTACTTTCCTAAATCCTTATTACTAGAGTTATGCAGCTCCTACCCAGTTTCTCAACTGCTGGTGCCGGGAAATTAATTTCAATTACCATGATCAGATATTTGGAAAGAGAGACAGTATTAGGTATTATAGCATTAACATACTCTGCCGAAATAAAAATATTTTAAGTAAAAAACAAAAAGATTGTGACAATGGTTTAGCTGCCTGATATCATTTGTACTCTTATCGTCAGGATTGTCCAGAATCTGAGTTTCATACTGTCATACCCCATATGATAAGATAAAGGAAGGTGATGTATGGGATCTCCCATTATTTGAGTAGGAGAAATTCTATTTTTTACAAGGTTCTAATAAATCTCTAATTATATTTTTGACTAGTACTTTAAAAATATAGACCACGTAGTTTAGACCTTAGCCTTACAGATACTTCTAACCCTTATAAATAAATGATGGGAAAATCTAAAGTTTTGGATTATGCGAATGAAAAAAATATAAAAATAAAATAAAAATAAATTGAAAAGTAAAAGTAATATATTAAAGTTCTCTAATTTTATCCCACTCAAATCAATTATTCGTTTTTTTTTTTTTTTTTTCTTTTATGGGTCATTCAAATCAGTTATTTACAAATTGCAGAAAGTGACCTTTTTCTGTGGCGAGTCCTTAGGTGATAGCTTGAAAGCGTTCTTCACCGACGAGATCCAGCTACCTCCTTTCTTCCCCATCTCCGGCTAATTGAACGGATTCTGATCGCCAGCGTCATATTGACAAAATACCCATGTCAGAACTTAAAAACTCAAGTTTCAGTCACCCAAAAACAAGAACAAGAACATCATCAACACAGCGTTAGAACATTGAAGACCCATGTACAAAAATCACAGAGATCTAAAACAATGTTGGGAGAAAAAAACACGTATTTAGCCATGAAAACAATCTAATTCATCTTAACCTCTAGTCAACACAAAAGGGAAGAAAGGAACTTCAACCCAGAAATGTCAGTTCATCGAGTAATCAAAAAGAGAAGTCCATAAAATCCTTGAGTTATGAACAGAAGAAGATAAAGGATATGACTTTACAAAACAAATAAAACGAAAAAGAGAGAGGCCTCAGCTATCTAATAAGAAACATTTGAAGTGATCATTTATGGTAACTGATATCGATCACATAACACAAAACAGTCGAGCACAAAAGCATGTGATGAATTGAAAATGGAATCCAAACCCGAGGTGTTCGATAATAATACTACAGGATTTTGGGGTCACTTGTCTTGGGCTTTCACATCTTCTCCTTCTCACTTTACACGCATCTCACAGAAAGGTTTGGTGATCGACATTCTTGGGAAGAAAGGTAAACTAAGCTCTTTATCACACACACAGTAGAGAGAGGTAGGGGGGAGAGAGAGAGACAGAGACAGAGACAGAGTAGTAACTAAGGCCGAGCCCGCGCGATCGCGGTTGGTATTTATCAAATTCACGGGGGTGCATGACCTCGTAATACAACCTTGTTATAGGGTGGGGGTTGGGCCCAATTGGGTTATGACACGTAACTCCTATCCTCTCTTGGTATAAATTGAGCTCCAATAACTCTACGCTAAACAGCTTAGATTTTTTATCTTTTAATTTATTTTCCGGTATAGAGATGATAAATAAAAGAATTTAATTAATTTAGTAAAAATAAAATATAAAAAATACAATAAAAATAAAGCAAATGTGATATGTGGTGTAGGTGATCAGATAGAAAAACCTTTTTAAATAATTTTGAAAATTTTTAGTTTGGATGGTGAAATAAAAATTTTTAAGTTTTAATGAAAGTTTAAAATATTATTTTTTAATATTAATATTATTTTAAAATTTAAAAAAATTTGAATTGAGATTTGAAAAAGTTGAATTGTTTTTTATATTTTATATGAAAATTTGAAAAAATTATAATACTGAAATGAAAATTTTGTATCTCATCTTAACTTACAAACCTATCATATTGTGGGTTAATCTCATTCAACATTTATGATTTTGTGGTTCAAGTTTCTAAATTTTAAATTTTTACAAAATTGGGACCTAGATTTTAATAAATTCACAACTACGTACTAGCCAATATTTCCTTATAAATTTAACGAAGGTAAGTATTAGCCAATCAAAAAGTGACATGGGACCTCCAATTAAGTTTATAATAAAAAATTTGTGAGATACATAATTGTAAATTTCTTGAAATTCAGATATCATTTTATAAAAATTAAAAATTTAAGAACTCGAAGTGTAAAAATGTGAAACTTTGATTCTGTAAAAACATGAAACTTTGATTTTATAATGAATTCTATTATAATAGAAGATTAATGGGATACCTAATGCAAATGTTTTGAAGTTCATGTATCAGTTTTATAAAAATTAACTTTGATTTTGTAATTAATTATAATTTTTTCTAAAAAAAAGAGGCTAAATCTATTTCCTTCACTATGCCAAATAACGAACCATTTAACATGTCGGTACATTAAGTATGAGAGATTATAAATATATTATTATTGGATGTACCTTTGTGTTTTGGAGTCTTCTTTGGATCCCACACTACTATTATTGGATCATTAGCCTCACTACAACTGCTCCAACTATACCACATCAATAATTGTTGCGACTGCACCACTAAAAGCAAATCACACTAGTCTCACTCTATACCTTACGTACCCAACAAATCTCAATTACCATCTCTTTTTCTTTAATCCTTAGGTAGTCTACTCTCTCTCTCTCTCTCTCTCTCTCTCTCTCTCTCTCTCTATATACAAAATTTATATGTACAGTAACTTTATGTATATTTTATGTATTTTATTAATGTGATTTGTTGTATCATCTTTTTAATATAAAATAAATATTATAATCAATTATATTAATAAAATGTATAAAAAATATATAAAAATAATTACACGCAGCAGACTATATATATTTCACAGACTTGAGATAGAGGGCAGGACAGAACACCACATAAATAGGTGTGAAACTCTTTTAAGTAATTTATGTCACCCACATTTTGTAGACCTAAGTAACCTTGTGGTTGAGACCTAGAAAGGAAAATAAAAAGAGTTTAGCTAATTGGGTAGACAGCCTGTAACTGCTTATCCCTAGAAAACAAAGAAAAATTAAGGTTGTGTTTAGACGTTAAATTGAGCTGAACTGAGTTTAATTTTTTTTTGAATAAAAATAAATTGAGATGGTATAATAAATTCTGTAGAGTCTATCTAATATAAGTTTAAATGTATTTTAAATATTAAAATGAGTTAGTATTATTTATTAGAAATTGAAAAAGATTGTAGATCTCATGTGTAAAAAAATATTGAGTTAAAAAATATTATAAATTTCATATATAAGAGATTTTAAATTGAGATAAATTTAATAATTTAAAAATTATTAATTTAAATATTAAATTAAAATTAAATTAAATTAAATTAAATTAACCTCAATATAATCTAACTAGGCAAAAACCACGTAAGAAAAATGATAGATGGCAGGCAGCTTGTTGCTTGCATTTAAAGGGCGCGCGAAGGCTGAGGAGTGAGGTGGTGGTAAAAGGTGGGTGGAAGCAATAATTTGGGAATTAGGAGAGGTGTCTTAATTAATTGTGTACGTACGGTCTTTGCTTTGATTTTTCTAAATTCGGTGAGAAGCCCTTTTCAACGTAATCTTGCTTTTACCGATGCGATCAAAGCCTCATTATTCGTACGTGCATATTTATGAATGTATGTAGTAATTATTGGGAGCCACCATTTCAGATATCTCCCTGTCTAGAAAAGAAAAGCCCATTTCTGGTCTTTTATTAATGACATAATGAATAATTTCGTAAGGTATTAAAGAAATTCTTTTATATTTCATTCTTTCGAATTATTTATTTAAATCGATGCGTAAATTACAACATTCTCATCAATTTAATAATATATAAGATTTAAATTTTAAAAATTCTCTTTTAAATTAAATTATACCATGTAAATATTTTACTAGGTATAATTATTACAATTTTTTTAAATTTTTACATAAAATATAATAAATAATTCAAGTTTTTTAAATTTTAAAATAATAATAATATTAAAAAAATAATATTATAATAATATTTTATTCAACTTTTATCTCAACTCAACTCACTGTCTAAACGGTACCTTAATGCTTTTCACATCTAGCTAGCCAATTTCTTTAAACAGTTGCATATATGGAAGCAAGGTCCTCGAAAGTATTTTGAAATTGACCTTCTCAAGTGAAGAAATAGAATAACGATATTTGGCCGTTATTTTTAGGAAATCTAGACATTTTAAGTTTTGTACCTTTTTTAAAGATAAGTTTTCTATATCCTTGGGAGACAAAAAAATGATGTTTGTCGATACAATTAACCTAAATCCTAACCAAGGCATTTGAAAATCAGTTTATAAATGTGGAGTATGGGCAAAGAATGAATGAGGTTTTGAATTGTGGTTCAACTATACCTAAAACGAAGATATCTCAACTACCTGTAATGATGAAACATAATTCATAAACATTCCTTTACATTTTGTTAAAGTTTGGTACAACTAATCTACTTGAATATGCCTACATAATCGTTTTAGTTTCTTTTGTTTTTATTTTTTGGTTAGTTCTTAATATTTACTTTGGGTAGAAAGGATAAATTACTGGTTGAAATTATATTTTATTTAAGAAATGATATTTGCAGTTTCAAAATGTACTAATCTCGCACATTTAAAAAAAAAATATGAGATCCATGTGAATAGATTAATTTTTTAATAATACACTTTACTATTTTTCAAAAGAAGTGCCGAGACTTATGCACTCTAAAATTGTATCTAGCATTACTCTATTTCTTTAGTGATTGCTAATTTTCTTTTTGCATTCATTTACCTTTGACAACTTCTATCTAGGCCAGTAAGACATTAGTTTGCTTCAATTTGAACGGGAAAATGATCTCTTATGACTTATTCTAAGGCCTCGTTTGGATAATAAAACAATTTCAATTCATCACATCTAATCATTACAACTTTTCTAAATTTTCAAATAAAATATAATAAACCATTCAAATTTTTAAAATTTCAAAATAAAAATAATATTTTAACAATATTTTATTCAACTTTTAACTTTTATCTCATATCAATTCACTATTTTAATAAGACCTTATTGTAAACCTTGTGAGCAAGGTTGGATCTACGAAGGCAACCACCCTTATATTCCCCTAACCCAACTAGGGAATTAACCAGAGGTAACCATAGCATCGAGAATGTTCGCGTCTCATAGTAAGCTTTATTTTGCATTGTGGGTCATAGGATAGGCAACTTTATTTGGATCAAAGGCTAGGGCATCAGGGTATTTGTACTATCTAGATGCTTTCGATCATGTTATTTGGACTCCCAAAATATGGCAACATCAGGGCTTTATATTTGATCGTATATGTTGACGTCGTGTTTTGTAGCCTGGGCAACTCGATGTTTCCTCTTTGCAGGACCTACAACACCCAAGGATATAAGGGCTCAAGGTGGTGAGGGTCACCTCCAATGCCTAAATCAGAATTATCTCTTTGTATGGGAATGATAAGGAGAAAAAAATGTTCCAAGGAGGAAGCATGTTCATTATGGTTGTAACTATTTTTGAGTTAGCTTCGATTCCAAGTTCGGATACCATGAAGCCCAGGAACTTTCCTGATTCTACCTCAAATGGGCATTTCAGCGAATTGAACTTCATCTTGTATTGTCGAATGATTGCGAAGGCTTTTGGCAATCAGCTAAGTGTTGCTCAAGAGCTTTGTTTTTGATAAGCAGGTTGTCCATATAAACCTCCATGTTGTGGCCTATTTGGTTTTTGAACATTTGATTGACCAACCGCTAGAAAGTCACCTTGTGTTCTTTAGGCTTAAGGGCATGGCTAAGAAACAATAGAGCTCTCGGTTGGTGATAAACGTGATTTTTCCTTCATCTTCCCGACTCATTCTGATTTGGTTGTACTCTAAGTAGTTATCCATAAAACTGAGTAGGCGATGACTCGTGATGGAATCAACAATCAAGTCGATGCGGGGTAGCAAGAAGCTATACTTTGGGTAGGTCTTGTTTAAATCAGTGAAGTCGATGCACATTATCCACTTAACATTTGGTTTCTTGACCAACACGACATTGGACAGCCAATCAAGGCAATGAGTCTCCCGAATAAACCCCACCAATAGGAGCTGATCAACTTCCTCAACTATGGTAGCATACTTCTCAGTACTGAAGCTCCTCCTCTTCTGTTAGACCTTCTTGGCCTCAAGGCCCACACACAGTTGGTGCTCGATGATCACGTTGTCGATCCTGGGCATTTCTTCATGGCTGTAGGCAAAAGACTTAGGATTGTTTAGGCTAGACGGCAATGGGGGCAGTGGGGCCAGCACTAACCACCTCACCGAGAGCCCGCACCTCCTGTCCCCCACCTCTCAGTTCCTGGGCATAGCACTCCCGAGCAAGTACTTATTCACCTTTGACTTCACCAACTCCTGACTGGTTGAGAAACTTCATCTTGAAGTGATAAGTCAATGTGATTGCCTTCAAGCTGTTCAACATCAATCGCCCCAATATCTCGTTGTACGATGATGGGGCCTTTACCACCAAGAAGCACGTCATGGTCTCGGTGGTTCTGGGTGCCTTAACAACCAACATCGATAGGGTGATTGCTCTAACCTGCTAGACTATATCCCTGAAGAACCCTTTGAGTGGCATCGAGGTAGGGCATAAACGGTCGGGGTTGATCTCCATCTTGATGAACGTATCCTAGAACAGGATATCAGCGAAACTTCCATTATCAATCAGGTTCCTCCATGTTACAAAATTTGGAATTTGCATAGTCATGAGTTGAGCATCATCATGAGGGTGGGTGATGCCCTCTTCATCCTCGTCGAATGTAATAATCACTCCCCCTGGTCGTGAATACTTCCTTGTGCTGAGCTCTGCGGGCATGGGCCTTTTGTCCTGACAAGGTAGGGCCACCAACCGCATTACCCTAGCTATCATACCCCAAGGGACTTTTTGGTCAGGATGGGACTTTGGCTTCTTTGCTATCCCATGCGCCCATTTTGCCGATACACGAGTCATCAGTCCTTAGTGGGGTGCTAGGTTAACCATTGCTCTAGCTTTTTCACTCTTCGTTTCAAGGTGTAGCAGTCCTAGTTTCGGCCCTACTAGGCGGTTTCTCTCGGGATGGGCTCATGCTCTTCCTGCCCGGTAAGGCTGGTGTGCATGCATTTCCCACTATTTGCCTAGGCAGTCTTATTACTTTCCCGCCTTGCGTCCTATGAGTATTTCTCAACTCTTTCATGGGCTTTTCCTTTAGTTGACCCACTGGCCTTCTTGTCAGATTGCTCCAGCTCAATTTTCCTAAGGGACATCAGGGCCCACGAGGTGTCCTCCATATTGATGAAGTAATTTGCACAGTCCATGAACTCCCACAGCGTCTTGGGGGTTTTCTGCACCAACTCTTGCATAACTGTGTTTCTCAACCAGAAGCCTCCCAGTAGGGCAGCCAGGGTGATTTTTTCATCTTGGTCGTTTATCGTCATTTTTTCCCTGTTGAACCGAGATAGGTATGCCTTCAAACTCTCGTCATTGCGCTGCTTGACGATCTGGAGATACGCAACTAACCTTCTCCTTTTCTTACTTGCCATGAACTGTGTCAGAAACAGGTGAGCCAACTCTCTGAATCCATCGACAAACGTTGGGGGTAGAGACCCTAACCACTCTCTATTTGCGCCCTTGAACATCAAGGGAAAGGCCCGTCATGCAATAGGAACCTATGCAAGTCATATGGGCCTTAAACGTTTTCCAATGCCCCCCTCAAGGCCCAAACTGGCCAGTAGATGGCCCAATACGAAATTGATGGAGGGAAGAGAGCTGGGCTAGGCCCAAGGAGGCCCTTCAGATACGGTGACTAGTCACATCAACAACTAAGACTACAACTCACATCACCGAGCAAGGGGCATAACTAATTAAATGATCTAGGAAGCCAGCACACAACGATAGAGCCAGGTGTCTACTCACTTTTATGGACAAGGTAGTGCATGCACCTCCCACCCCTAACCTACCGTAAGGGACAAACTGGCAACCCACACATAATGTGGCAGGGCGACAACTGACATGACTAGGAAGAAAAGCTACCACCAACGTAGTGCCCTGTACATCCCTCCATGATCTACCAACAGAGGGTGGGGACCAGCATGACTATGTATATAAACACTTACCAGGCTCAGGTAGAGCTCTCAGAACATTTTTTTCTCCTTATCATTTTCACACAAAGAGATAATTCTAACTTAAGCATCGGAGGTGACCCTCACCACCCCGAGCCCTCATCTCCTTAGGTCTTACAAGTCCTACAATGAGGAAACACCAAGTTGCCCAAGCTACGAAACACGACGTTAACAGTGGCACCGTTTGTGGGATCTTGAGAATTAGCGTGTCATTCGTATGTTGGCAACAACGCATTCATAAACCAAGTGCGAACAGGAAGAGTTGTTGAAGAACATGGAAGCTAGGTTGGCTGAGATGGAGGATATTATACGAAAGCTGACTGCGGAGGTGCAAAGCCTCCAGTAGGAAAATGAAGTGCTACAAAGGGTAAATGACGAATTCATGAAAGACGTAGGCCCAAGTCAGAATGAGTCGGGAGAGGCAAGGAGCCAAATGCACCATGCGTTGCAAGGGCTCATGGACAAGTACGCAGAAATGGCCAAAAGGATGGGTGCATCCTCATCCGTGGACCAACTGCTCACTAGCACTGCATGACACCACTCCCCCCCCCCCCCCCCAAGTTTAAAATCCCTCAAATGGATATGTACGACGAGTCCAAGGACCCTCTCATGCATTGGAAAATGTTTAAGGGCGCAACAAGAGAGTGGTTCGGGTCGCTGCCCCCAATGTCTATCAATGGATTCAAAGAGTTGGCTCACCTGTTTCTGACACAGTTCATGGCAAATAAGAAAAGGAGATCTATTTTATAATAAAAATAATATTACAATCTAACATAATATATTAAGCCACATTAATTTATAAGTTTATTTTTTTGAGATCTTTTTATGACTAAAGTATTTCTCTTATACTTATGTGACGCCCCCAAATCCCCACGCACGGACACGGGGAAATCAAGACATCCGGATGACGACAACCCGGGTCACCACCCTAAGACGAGTGCCAAGTGTGTGTAAGAGCAATAAATGTGCAAAAGGAAACGCAGCGGATAATGAAAGTCATATAACTAAGTACCAGAATTTTTCTTAATATAATATAAGCTATTTAAAACACACATAAATAAAATATTACATAACACAAAAATAGTTTTAAAAACAGCTACACAGCACAACTTCAACTCAAAACTCCGGCGGAGCCGCATCCTCGGGCTCAGCCTCATCCTCCTCCTCGAACCCTGCACCAAAATCTAACGAACCAAAAAATGGCGCCACAGGTAAGTAAAATCCAAACACCACCAAATAAATACATATAAAACTCAAACAATATGCATGAAATATGCCCAATGCACATGTCTCATAAACCACATCTCAAAACCCATAAAAACATATTTTTTCCACGCACGCCAAAATTCCATTTGGCCCAAAAACATATCCTTTTCAAATATCACGCCAAAAGTCACATTTGACCCATATCCATCTCAACCCATTATCCAATTAATCTGCATGCATCATGACCTCCCCTAGGGGTCATCCGTACACCCTGGCTCCAGTTCCGCGCCCCGCGCGTTCATAGTCAAGCATCCTCTAGCCCTCGCCAGTGAAGGGCTACGGAGTCGGTGCGTAGAGCGATGCCCGGTTCCGCGCCCGGCGCGTTCGTAACCAAGCATCCCCTAGCTTCTGCTCCCGTCGTCGCCCAGCGACAACTCAGGGGACGTCACTCAGTTTATTCTGCTCCCGAGTCACCAGAGGAGCTCCACCGAGATAATACCCCATCCCGGCTTGGGGTCATGATACACACGCACCCGAAAATCCACTTACGCCAATAAAACAAGCTTTTCTCAATTAAATAAAAATGCATGTGCATGCACCATGTAAATGCGATATCAATGCACAAAAATAAACAACCATCCATAAATCAATAAAACAAGCAACTCCGTCCTCCATCCATCCGACCCCTGAACTCCTCAGACTCAGTCCGGAATCAGCCAACCAACAGATAAATAATTATTGAATGAGAAAAATATATTTAAATCTGAAAGTAGGGTTTGGAAAATACTTATAGCGCTATACGGTATTTTTAGAAAGCTTGCGGCGTTGCAAACGGCAGAGAAAAAGCAACGTAACAGTGAAAATTCACTCTGGCCGTGGGTTGTAAAATACCCACTTTTGAACAGGGACAAACCAAGGCTTGAAATTGATAGGGAATGGTCTAAGGATGATTATAAAGCTAGTGGAAGTGAAGTTTGGCCGTGGGTGGCGATGAAAACTGTGGTTGATGGCCGGATTTCTCAAAATGGAAAGCTAGCTCGTGGGAGCTGTTACGGTGGCTATTAGAGGCCGGAAATGGGTGCGTTAGGACGGCAATGAACCGGTGATGAAGTGGTGAAGAGATGGTGGCCGGAGGTGGAGCGACGGCGGCGAATCGGGGCAAAAACCGTGGGGCTTCTTGGGCATTTTCCGGCCAAACGGCTGGCCGGATGGGGCTGGGGTTCGGTGGGGTGGTGCGCCGGCAGGAGAGGGTTCGACCGGCGGGGGTGGTGTCGACCACGGTGGCCGGACGGTGGTGGGTCGGGGCTGAGCTGCAACCGGCGTGGGAGAGGAGAGAGAGAGAGGGTCGATGCACGGGAGAGAGAAAAGGAAGAAGAAAAAGAAAAGAGGAAAAAGAGAAAAAGGAAAAAGGAAAAAAAGAGATGTAGGAAGAAATGAGGTCCAATCCTCACTCCGAACAACAAAACAAATCCGCCGAAAACGAGATTAAAAACTGTAAAACAAATAAATAAATAAAACACAACATCCAACAAATAAAAACTAAATTTAAAACGCAATAATTTAAAATAAATAAAGCAATATATTAATTAAATTAAAAGCAACCCTTTAGTGAAAATACACGCAAAAGTGGGTTATCACAACTTATATATGAAATGAGTAATTTTATAGGGTCTTTATGTCAACATCAATGCATCTCTTGGCCTCCAATATCTACTTCTATAACCAAAATATTTTTTTATTTTTTTTATTTTTTATGACTCAACAAAGTATTAAGCTTTCCGCCCTCACACTTTGAATCTCATTTCAGCACAAACTTCGTGATGCTATTCTAAGTTAATTTACTATAGAGATTAGCATTTTCCATCTGATTCTAATGAATTGAATGTCCTTCGCATATGCATACCAATAAAACATGCTGGCCCACATGTATAATATAAGAGCATATAGAAAAGCATTTCCTTAATGCTATAAGAGTTCTAATGGTTTTTTTTTTTTGACTCAACAAAGTTATCGTAGCTTTATAGTGAAAGAGTGTAGAAAACTTAAGTGAGAAATGATTACGTGTCATTGAGATTACTTAAAATCTGAGTTGCTAGACACCCATCATGAATTGAAACCATGCTTGCCTACCATGAAAAATATTAGAATTTCCAACTCACTATTTAGATAAAGAACTGAATAATAAGGATAAAGAATAAAAAATTTAGATTCTGGGTATCCGAATCTAAATTTAATCCGAATCTAAATTTAGCTAAAAGAAATGACGTTATCTTCTTTTGCTAACTTCATTTCAAGTGAGGAGAACAAGCATCAGGGGCTTGAGTTTACTTTCCAAATTTGCTCTGGTGACATGGCTGGCAATTTTATCTTCTAGGGTTTTCATGTGTTTTTGCATGGCAACCGCGGGGGGCGCTGGTGGCCCCATGACGGTGGGCAAACCGCGTTCATTTGCAGATCTTTTATCTGCGGCTCCTCATCTGATTTGGGATGTTCAGTTGCCCTTAAAGGCTCCGAAAGTAATGTATGGTTAATTATATTTTCTCTTTTCTAAGGAGGAAATTCAGAAGTCTACAGAACCATTTAGGTTTTAATGGTGCTGAAGTTTTTAAGGCAAAGGCCATCTCTGGATGCGATCAAATTGTTTATAAAAAATAGATGGGGTTTGTTTGGTGTTGCAGTGGTTTCTTTCATAAGAAAGCAGCATAATGTGTTTGCCTGGTTCATGTCGAAGGCGACCTTCAATAAAGCTTTCTCTAGGGAAGTTTGTGACATTGAAGGCGAGCTTATAGACCTTTCCATTGGGCTCTAGATTTTAATGAAGAAGAGTAGCCATCGGTGGTCCCAGTTTGGGTTTTCCTCCCAGGGTTAGCTTCGAATTTTTATCATCCTTCAATCCTATGAAGTCTCACAGCACCAATTGGTAATTATATTCGTAATGATAATTCTATGAGGTGTGCTACAAGAACTGATGGAGTGAGAGTCTGTAGAATTGGATGTTGTGAAACCTCCTCTTTTGTTGTTCTGGATTGGTGCTCCATCTTGTTCTACAAGTCGTTTGTAGGAGGTGATGTATGAAACATTGCTTGCGTTTTGTATTCATTGTAAGCAATAGGGGTATAATGATAAGTCGTGTAAGAAAGGGCATTTTAAGAAGGAGAAGGAGAAGCAACTTGTGAGAATAAAATATAGGGAGGTGTGGAAAATTCTACCTACTTCAGACCCTTCGAGTTCAAAAATAGACCTTCATGTGTTGGAGGCTAAGGGACTGGAAAGCAACGTTATGGAATCTATGGCATTGGTGAGTGATGATTAGCATATTGAAGACAAGGTAGTTGAGGATGTGGCTAATTTACAAATGGTGGAGTTGCCTGGTATAGAGAATTTGGATAGTGCACAGGAAATGGATTCTCAAGTTCAGGAGTTAGAAGAAGATCAATTTTTGCCTCCCTCTGTTCCAGTGAAGGTGGCTCAGGAGGATCTGTGATTCTATTTTGCATTATGAATAGCCATTCATAAGAACTTCAAGGTGGAGTTGCTATTGAGAGGGAACCTGAGCGAGGAGAGCATGGGGAGGATTGTAGAGTGTTGACCAATGATGGGTATACAAATCAGGTTGAGCATCTATTAAGTTTATTAGATAATGAAAACCTTTTTTATGTGAAGAAGAACAACTAGATGATATAAAAAGGTTGCTTGGTTTTTATTATGGTTTTGAATGTAGCTTGGGATGGAAAACTGTGGATTTTTTGGATGAATGAAGTCAACGTTATTATGATAAATTGTGGAACTCAGTATATTATAGTTCTCATTTCTGATGGGATGATTAATTGTAAAGTTTCTTTTGTGTATGCTAAATGTCATTATGAACAACATCGGGTGCTATGGTCAGAACTGGCAAGGGAGAGTAATTCAGGAGGCCTTTGGCTAATTATAGGTGACTTCAATATTATTTCTTCTGATATGGAAATAAGAGAAGGGAGGCCACATCCTGTGGTGGCTATGGAGGACTTCATTTCACGGACTCATTCTTGCGAATTACTGGAGATGAAATTTTTGGTTAAGAATTTTTCTTGGTGCTATGGGCATGCTGGTAGGTCTCATAGTTGGGCTCGTTTGGATCACACTTTATTGCATCAGAATTGTTTGGATGCATTTTCGGATTCTGTCATGTGTTATTTACCTCGTACTACTTCAAACCATGCTCCTATGGTTATTTCTCTAGTGAAGAATGTATAAGCATATGGTCCTTTGCCATTTCATTTTCAACAAATGTGGGGGGACCATTCAGATTTTACTAGATGTGTGCATAAATCGTGGGAATAAGCTGATTTCGATAATGGCCTCCTGAAGCTTGTAGCAAAATAAAGCTTGGAATAAGTTGGTCTTTGGTTGGACGAGTATGCTTATTTAGGAGTTAGAAAATCGAATAGAAGGGTTGGAAGATAAGTTGCAAGTTCAATATGATGAAGATGTGGAGCTTGATCTTTTAGCTTAAAAAATGGAACTAGATACTTGACTTCATAGAGAAGATGTTCGGTTAGCTCAGTGTGCAAAAGTTCGTTGGTGGAGGCAAGTTGACAAGAATTCTCGCTAATTTCATGCAAGAAGTTCATGATGGTGCTGTGCAGTATTTTACGGATTTCTTGGGGCGTTCTTCTCTATTGGTGCTTCTAGATTTGGGAGACTTGGTGCTCATGTGATTTCGAATGATGATAATTTGAGACTTTGTTCTTTATCGACAAAAGAAGAGGTGAAACGAGTAGTATTTAGCATTCCCATTGAGAGAAGTAGGGGCTCGGATGGTTTTGGTTTCGGTTTTTATCGTGCTTGTTGGTATATTGTTCATTTGGAGGTGGTGGAAGCAGTAAGAGAGTTTTTCAGAGGGGTTTCCTAGATTTTATACTGCTTCTTTGTGGTTCTTATTCCTAAAATGGCTCAGCCGATAGGGTTTGACAAGTTTTGTCTTATTAGTTTATGTTCTGTGTTTTATAAAATCTGCATCAATGTTTTAGTGGTGAGGCTTGCTCCTTTATTATCTTCTTTAATTTCTTCAGAGCAATGTGCTTTTGTTCTGGTAAGGGGTATTTTTGATAACATCAGTCTTACGCAAGAAATGGTCCATTCCTTTAATAAAAAGGCTATAGATGGTAATGTTATTTTCAAACATGATATGGCTAAGGCCTATGATAGGGTGGATTGGGAATTCCTTTTGCATATATTGGAAGCTTTTGGTTTTTCTAGTTCTATTTGTGGTTTGATTAGGAATTGTATTGCTTCACCTTGGTACTCGCTTATGATGAATGGCACTTATCGGGATTTTTGTCAGGAAAGTCGAGATTTGAGGCAAGGAGATCCACTATCGTCTTATCTTTTTATTATTATGGAATAAGTTTTCTCTCGCTTATTAAAGAGGAATTTTTAGTGTGGAAAAATTTAAAAAAAAAATCTCATCCAAGACATGTGCCTCTTGTTTCTCACCTCTTTTATGTTAATGATCTAGTGATTTTTACTAATGGAGGGAAGAATTTGGTTATAGAATTGATGAAGGTCATTGGCACTTATGAGGCATGGTTTGGTAAAAGGGTTAGGAAGGAGAAAACGGCTTTTTATTTTGCTAAGCATTTTTCCTCAGGTCGGAAGAGGGAGTTACTTAGTATTACTGGATTCATTGAAAGGAGCTTTCCTTTTACTCACTTGGGTGTGCCTATTGTCACTGGTAAACTTACTAATTTGTAGTTGGATCCTCTTTTAAATCGGGAGAGGAATAAACTTGGGGGGTGGAAATTAAAATGCCTTTTGGTTGGTGGCTAAGCTGGTGTTGTTGAAGCATGTTTTATCTAATATGGCTATCCATACTATGTCTACTCTTCAATTACCACGGCTGGTGTTGAAAAGTCTTAACAAGTTGTTTAGCTCCTTTTCTTGGGGCGAGCAAGATGGAAAGGAAAAAAAAGAAATGGGTTGCATGGAAGGCTAAGTGCAAGACGATTGAAGAGGGGGAGTTGGTCTTCGGGATTTTGCTGAGGTGCAAAGTTCTCTTCATATGAAATTTGTAAGGAAAGTCATGACTAAAGATGATCTTTGGTCTCAATTTTTCCATGAGAAATATATTGGGGACAAGTATGTTTCTTTTTTAAATCCGAAAAAAGGTCTCAATTTTGGAGGATGGTGGTGAAGTGCATTCCTGTGGTTTTAGAAAATTCAAAATGGAAAGTCAGAGATGAGAATATTTCATTTTGGTGGGATCATTGGCTAGATGGAGGTCCTCTTTCAAATACTGTTCCTGTTGGATACACTGAGGTTGATGTTCGCTGAATTAAGAATCTCGAATGGTTGGGATATTGAAGTTTTAGATAAGCTCATTGGTTCACAAAAGACGGATGAAATATGTTGTTTTTTGGGTGCACATAAATCTGGTCAAGATATTCTAGTTTGGCTCAATAATAAAGATGGTTGTTTTTTGTGACGCCCCCAACTCCCACATACAGACACATGGAAATCGAGATGTCGGGATGATGACAACACGGGTCACACATCCCATTGTCAAGTGTCAAGTGTGTGTATAAACAACACGTGTATAATAAAATCATGCAGAGGATAATAAAAGTCTCATAACTAAGTACCAGAATTTTTGTTTAATACCAACTCGTTTAAACCACACGTAATAAAATATTACAAGTCTCAAATATTGTTTCAAAACCAAAATATAAGGCATAAAAACTATTAGAGATATTTTTTGACATAAACAACTCCAAATCAAAACTCTGGAAGAGTCGCCTCCTCGGGCTCAGCCCCCCTCCTCCTCCTCCTTAACATCTGCATCAAAATCTACAGCACTAAGATGGTGCCGCAGGTAAGTAATAATCCAAAAGCCCCAAGATAAAAATATATTAAACTCAATAATATGCATGAAAGAATGTCAAATGCACATATCTCATAAATCCACATTTGTACGCACGCCAAAAGTCTCATTTGGCCCAAAAAATAATTCATTTCCAACTCACGCCAAAAGTCACATTTGACTTAAATCCAAATCCAATTCAATATCCAATTATCTAAATGCACCATGACCTCCCCTAGGGGTCATTCGCACACCCTGGCTCCCCTCGTCAAATCAAGGGTAATGACCATGCATGTGATTTCGTAACGAGCGATGCCCAGTTCCGCGCCCCGCACGTACATAGCCAAGCATCCTCTAGCCTCTGCCAGCAGAGGGGCCACGGAGTCGGTACGAGAGCGTTACCATCCCACCTACTCCCGTTGTTGCCCAGCGACAACTCAGGGGACATTACTCAATATATTGCGTTCCGGAGTGACTAGAGGAGCTCCACCGAGATAATACCCTATCTCGGCTTGGGGTCGTAATACACATGCACCTAAAAATCCATTTACACTGATAAAACCAGTTTTTCTCAATTTAATACATGCACATGAATGCACCATGCAATGCACACCTCAAGACACAACTTATTCAACAAATCTCAACATCAACAATAACCAAACAACTCTGTCCTCAAATCCATCCGACCTCCGACTCTTCGGACTCAATCCGGAATAACCAACCAGCCAATGAATTTATTGTAAAAGCAATAACATATTTAAATCTAAAATAGAGTTTGAAAAATACTTACCGCTATATAATAATTTTTGAGAGATCAAGGAGCTGCAAACGGCGAAGAAAAAGCAACGTAACAGTGTAAAATACACTGTGGCAGTGGGTTGTAAAATACCCACTTTTAAATGGGGATGATCCAATGCTTGAAATTGATAGGAAAAGATTTAGAAGTGTTTATTAAGTTAGTGGAGGTGAGGGTTGGCCGTGGGTGGCGGTGGAAGTGAAAAACAACCAAAATGAAGATGGGCTCGTAGGGGTTGCTCCGGCAACGGATCGGAGCTGGAAATAGGTGGTTTAGGATGGCAAGAGGTTGGCGATGATGTGTTGAAGAGGTGGTGGCCAGAGGTGGAACGACGGCGGCGAAATGGGAGAAAAATCGTGCTGCTCGGAGGAGCTCGTGGCGGCTAATGGTAGCTCGGATGGAGGTGAAACTTGGTGGGGAGGTGCACCGACTAGAGGGAAAGATTTCTGGGTGGGCGGTGCAGGCCACGGCATCGGCAAATGGCGGCACTAGGCGGCTAAAGAAAATGGCAAAAATGAAGGGGGAAAGAGGCGCGCAGGAAGGAAACCAGAGGAGAAAGAAGAAGAAAAAGAGAAAGAAAAAGGAAAGAGAAAAAAAAAAAAAGATGTGGAAAAGAAATGAGATTCAGTCCTCACCTTTAGAGTTAAGAAACTGATCCGATGAAAATAATTTTAAAAGTTATAAAACGAAAAGAATAATTTAAACACCACATCAAGCTAAAATATAATAAGTAACTAGTAAATACTAACAACATAATTTTAAATCCAAAAATAAACTAAAATAAATTAAACAGCAATTGAAACACAAGACAATGAGTAATATTAAGAAAGCTCTACAAAATAAATTTCACAACTAAGTAAATCTAATTAAATAAGATAATTTAAAATAAAAGAACTAATATTTTAATTAAATTAAAGTACTCCTTCAATGAAAATACACGTAAAAATGAGATATCACATCCTCCACTCTTAAAATAAATTTCGCCCTTGAAATTTGTGAGGTCAAACATCAGCGCCAAGTAGGATACAAGATACAACTCAGAATATACTTGAGAAAATCATACATCAACCATTCCCAAACAAGCATGAGTAATGCTCTCCCAAATCTACTCCTATAGGCAATTCCATCATATTCGCACTAGTCTCCCAGCAACGCATCATGTCTAAAACTCCTAAAGCCGCCACGTAAACCGAAATCACCCTATCTACAAGAACCTCAATATCGCACCCAAGTAAATTCTAATAATTATTACTTCTTAGAATGAATTGTATTAACCTCAATCAACTCTTATGCTATATCATTGAAACCTTTATTGTATACTATATCTTGGTAACCTAATAATCACTTCCAAAATGAACCATCAATAAACATAATTTGTACAATCAAATGATTAATTTCTTACTAAAACTTCAAGTCACCACTAATTCCTCAAAATCAACACAAAATTGGATACCTAATTATCTCCAAAAAAAATCATGCTTCTGCATGCACCCTAATAACTCGCCAAAATGTAAAAAGATTATGTCATCATAAATCAACAGTACAAGCTAACTCAACACCTGAAAACAAGAAAATCTACCACACTTCAATAGAAAATAATATATCTCTAAAAACCACGAATTATCACTCACTCCTCATTTGGCTGTTGCTACCTTAATCAAAATCAACATTCCACAAAAATATATCCATCGATTGATGATAGAAATCCATACTAATCAATCTTAACGCACCAAATTGAAAATACATAACATCATCCCAAAATATACCTATCTCTTCTAGAGATAAGAGAATTATACAAAAAGGCTCAAATCCTTCCCGGCCAACCAACAAGAGCAGCTATAAACTTTTACCTGACAATCTATATTTAAAAGCTCATCACCTAAATTTTGAATATCATCTAATCTGACAATGACTAATCTTAATACGAACCACCATAAAACTCACCAAAACATTATCGAAACATTCTTGGTAACTTGTCCACCTATATCTACTTTCATAAGCAAGTATCTACATGAATAGTTTCTTCAATTGCACATCCTAATTAAACCTCAAGGTAGGTCATACTACTCAAATCTTCAATCCTCCAAAATTATTGCACAACACTCTTGGATCCTAAAGCCATATTACCTTCTAAATCTATTTATGTTATTCACCGTTGATGCCTAAGTTTCAACTTCCAAGATTTTATCATACCCCACACATGGTAACCCAACAAACTCTCTCTTCAAATTAAATAAAAAAGTCTATAATTCTTCCGACTGGACACTCAATCTCTAAGGAACAATATAGCTTCCAAATTTAAATTCCTAGGTGAACTCAAGTCACAATTAATTCCTCGGAATAATCACAAAAATCATTGTCTACCATCATTCTATTAGGTAACCTGCTTCGACTGTACACTTCAATCATCTTACCAAAAACTCAAAGCCAATATGTCTCTTGAATTTAATATTCTTACACAGATTCCTCTTCAAGTCCCACCAAACCAAAAATAGTGAGACTAGAACCAACACTCTACGAAATCCATACACACTCACCACTACTACGCATCGATCTCATGCACTCTTAGCTAAAACCAATAATCATCCAACGTACAAGTAATACACTGCTACCATTTCCATCATCTAGACTTATTATCCTCAAATCAAAAAAACTCATTCCTGAATCTACTCAACTTATGTCCTTAAATATGCAAAATCAATTCTTAAAAGTCGGCCGAACATATAGCCTCAAATCCAAAAATACTAAAATACCAACACTCAAATTAACATACTCATTTAATACCAACACATAAACTACCATCTCTAACACCCTGGATGGACCTATATTTTTAGAATCGACAAAATTATTTCCTAACCTACACCACCTTAGTCCTGAAACCTGAAAATAATCATTTCCCAAAATCTACCAACCCTATAACCCCTAACTCGAGAATAAGCATATTCTAAACCATAAATTTTCCATTTTTTTTTTAAAAAAAAAAAAAACAACCCTCTTCATGAGTTAGCAAAAACATTACCTTTGAGTCTCATAGAGAAAATCTCTTCTTCAAAATCTACACATCGATTACTTAAATTAGTCGAATTGACATCTTAATGGCTGTAGACAAATTAACTCACAAAATGTCATCAAATTGCTTTAGCAAAATCTAAAACTTCCAATTTAATCAACTCATCAAATGCTCGTTGAACCTACCATATCAGGTTCCATAAATCCTATAGAATTTTAATCTTAGATTCCTTGCGCTCTTATTAGTTGTTATCTCCGTTCATTCATGACTTCTACCTTCGTCCTTATGGATTCAACTAAACCACAACATTTCCCCGCCCAAGCTTAAATCAGAAAAATAGCCATCTAACCCAAGTACGTCCACTCTATCTAGGACCATCATTGCACTCTAAAAGGTTTGAAACCTCCATCTACGCAAAGGAATACTATAACTTCCAGATAATAATAACCATTTTTTAACTAGAGCAATACCCCTAAACCTCAGAAAATACGTTCCTCCAAAATTTCCATATCAAAAACTTAACTCTGATCACCCCTATGGTAATGGTTACAGACTTACCAAACTCTAGGGTAGATCGAGTTAGCATACCAAATCTACGTATCTAAAACTCAAGTCTTACTATAAAGCAGTCCATCAAGTCATTCCAAAACCTTAAATCATCTAAAGATCATTCTCCGAAATCAATAAGATTGAAGACCTTAGATCCGATAATAAAACAATCACCTCTCAAAACTTTCAAAATCTGAAACATTAATTGATAACAAATCATTTCCTAAAGTCCACAAAACCGTAATCCTTAAATGAAATTCTCATAAATTTATTCTTGATGTTAGTTAAACTTACAATCTCCTACTCTAAATACTCATTATATAAATTCTACAAAACCTAAGACCTCAATCATTATAGGCGACTTAAAGCTAATTTTCTGTCCTATTATAACTTGAGTTCCTACTCCACAAAAATCGCCTAAACCATATCATTCCCTTCAAGCCTCGATATTATAAAAGCAAACCACATCGATAAAAATTTCAGCCTACTACGCTAAATATTCATACCTAACAGTATTGTCGATCGTACTATCTTCCTGCCATAGCGTAACCCTTAACCCACTTTCCAACTCCGGACCAAATAAAACAAAGCAAAATAAAATAAAACAAATTAAAATAAAATAAAATAAAATCCACAATAGAATAACATAATTTCAATCCAAATCAATAAAATCAGATGGAATTAAATAAAATAAATTCAAATTTAATAAAATAAATTCAAATTTAATAAAATAATTTCAAATCAAATAAAATCAAATCAAGTTAAATAAAAACCATTCAAATTAGATAAACAAAATAATTTCAACTCAAGCTTTTAAAACTTTTTGGTACTCCACCAATGGGACATATGGTTTTACCCAGAGCTGAACTGCTCTGATACCACCTGTGACGCCTCCAACTCCCATGTACAGACACGTGGAAATCAAGACATTGGGATGATGACAACACGGGTCACACATCCCATTGCCAAATGTCAAGTGTGTGTATAAACAACACGTGTATAATAAAATCATGCAGCAGATAATAAAAGTCTCATAACTAAATACCAAAATTTTTGTTTAATACCAACTTGTTTAAACCACACGTAATAAAATATTACAGGTCTCAAATATTGTTTCAAAACTAAAATGCAAGGCATAAAAACTAGTAGAGATATTTTTTAACATAAACAATTCCAAATCAAAACTCTGGCGGAGCCGCCTCCTCCTCCTCCTCAACATCTGCATCAAAATCTACGGTACCAAGATAGTGTCGCAGGTAAGTAATAATCCAAACGTCACAAGATAAAAATATATTAAACTCAACAATATGCATGAAAGAATGCCAAATGCACATATCTCATAAATCCACATTTGCACGCAAGCCAAAAGTCTCATTTGGCCCAAAAAACAATTCCTTTCCAATTCACACCAAAAGTCACATTTGGCCCAAATCCAAATTCAATTTAACATCCAATTATCCGAATGCACCATGACCTCCCCTAGGGGTCATCTGCACATCCTGGCTCCCCTCGTCATACCACAGGTAACAACCATGCGTGTGATTTCGTAACGAGCGATGCTCAGTTCAGCCACACGCATACGTAGCCAAGCATCCTCTATCCCCCGCCAGCAGAGGGGCCACAGAGTCGGTACGAGAGTGTTATCAGCCCGCCCGCTCCCGTTGTCGCCTAGCGACAAATCAGGGGACGTCACTCAGTATATTGCGCTCCTGAGTGACCAGAGGAGCTCTACCGAGATAATACCCCATCTCGGCTCGGGGTCGTGATACACACGCACCCAAAAATCTATTTACACTGATAAAACCAGTTTTTCTCAATTTAATACATGCACATGAATGCACCATGCAATGCACACCTCAAGACACAATTTATCCAATAAATCTCAACATCAATAATAACCAAACAACTCTGTCCTTAAATCCATCCGACCCCCAACTCATCGGACTCAGTCTGGAATAACCAATCAGCCAATGAATTTATTGTAAAAGTAATAATATATTTAAATCTAAAATAGAGTTTGAAAAATACTTACAGCACTATATAATAATTTTTGAAGGATCAATGAGCTGCAAACGGCAAAAAAAAAAGTAACATAACAGTGTAAAATACACTGTGGCCGTGGGTTGTAAAATACCCACTTTTGAATAGGGATGATCCAAGCTTGAGATTGATAAGGAAAGACTTAGAAGTGTTTATGAAACTAGTGAAAGTGAGGGTTGGTTGTGGGTGGCAGAGGAAATGGCGGTGGAAGTGAAAAACGGCCAAAACAAAGATGGGCTCGTGGGGGCTGCTCCAGCAACAGATCGGAGCTGGAGATAGGTGGTTTAGGATGACAAGAGGTCGGTGATGATGTGGTGAAGAGGTGGTGGCCGGAGGTGGAATGACAGCGGCAAAATGGGAGAAAAACCGTGCGGCTTGGAGGAGCTTGTGGCGGCTAACGGTGGGTCGGATGGAGGTGAAACTTGTTAGGGAGGTGCGCCGGCTGGAGGGGAAGATTTCTGGGTGGGCGATGCAGGCCACGCCACCAGCAAAAGGCAGCACTGGGCGGCTGAAGAAAATAGCAAAAATGAAGGGGGAGAGAGACGTACGCGGGAGGAAACCGGAGGAGAAATAAGAAGAAAAAGAAAGAAAAGGAGAAAGAAAAAGAAAAGATGGGGAAAAAAAATGAGGTCTAGTCCTCATCTCTGGAATTCAGAAACTGATCCGACAAAAATAATTTTAAAAGTTATAAAACGAATAAAATAATTTAAATACTACATCAAGCTAAAATATAATAAGTAACTAGTAAATACTAACAACATAATTTTAAATCCAAAAACAAGTTAAAATAAATTAAACAGTAATTTAAACACAAGACAATAATTAATATTAAGAAAACTCTACAAAATAAATTACACAACTAAGTAAATCTAATTAAATACGATAATTTAAAATAAAAGAACCAACTAAATAAATTAAAGTACTTCAGTGAAAATACACGTAAAAACGAGATATCACATTTTTCCTCAAAGAGCACATGGTAGTGCATTCGTGTGACTGCTCCAGTTGTGCCTTGGTCTTATTGGGTGTGGCATGAAGCTTTACCAAAAACAATTTCAATACTAATGTGGAAGGCTCTTCATAACAGCTTAAGTGTTGATGATAAATTGAGAAGAGTTCGAAATCATATTACTTCCAAGTGTGATTGTTGTTAGGGAGGTAGCTATGAGGATTTAAACCATGTTCTTGCTACAGGTGACATTGCTTCTACTATTCGGAAAGGGTTTTCTACTATTTTGAGCGTGCTGTATGATCCAAATAAATGTTGGTCTGAGATGGTGCTGCTTTGGTTCAGATGTGCTTCTCATTCGTCCCAAGTTAATTGTATTTTGGGTCTACTTCCTTGTATTATTACTTGGAAGTTGTGGCAATGCAAGTGTAAGGCAAGAATGGAAGGAAGATGTTTCTCAGTGGAAAAGGTTTGGAGATCTATTTGTGTTTGGCTCGGGAAAGTGCAAAGCAATCTGTCCAAGTTTGCAAAACTTTTATTTTCTAATGAGGATAGGCTGAGGGATTTGAGTATTCATATTATCTCGATTAAACCAGATCGGATTAAATTAGTTTATTGGGTGAAGCCAAGGAAGGGGAGATTTAAGTTGAATATTGATGGCTATAGTTTTAGTAAACCGAGGAATCTAGGAGTAGGTGGATTAATTTAGGATATGCATAGGGATATGGTGCTTTCTTTTTCATGCTATCTTGGGGATGAAACTTACAATCTTGCTGAGTTGAAGGCTTTATTAATTGGTTTGAAATATTGTCGTGCATTGGGGCTACAACAGGTGGATATAGAGTTTGATTAATTGGTTTGTGCAACCTGGATTCATAAATAGTGATGTGGTGTTTGGTATTTAGAAGAGTTTTGGGAGGAGGTTATGAAATTGTTCAAAGGTGGTGATTTTGTTATTAACCATATCTTTTGGGAAGGAAATGTGTCGAAGGATTATTTGGCTAAACTAGGAGCTCAAGACTTGTTTCGTTTGGAGATCTTTATTGCATGTTCCAAAATATATTAAAGGTTTGATTTACACTAACAAATTGTCTTTTCCTTATTGGAGATGCTCTTGAGTTGATGTATTTAGTTTTAATTGGGGTTTTTATTTGGATTATTAATTGTTGTGATTGATTGATAATAAGGTTTTTTATTGGTATTGACTTGTATCAACGGTATTCTTCCGCCATAAGTAAGGGTTATCAATAAAGTTCAAAGGTGTCATCCTCATTCTACCAAAAATAAAAAATAAAAAATCATATCATGTATAAAGTAGTATTAGTTTTCTTCTTGGAGTGTTTAACATTTTTTATTTGTTATATTTTTACTCTAGAGTATACAATGTTCAATGTCTGTTATTCGATATATTTCTTGTAGAATGGTGTAACACCCTAATGGAAAGTCCAAATCACATAGTCTATACTTCAAAATGACTAATCAATAATACAATTGGAATCCCGATTCGAACCTTATAAAGAGCAAGAACTTCTCATTCCTAAGCAATGTGAGATCTTATTCACCACCTACTCTTATTCTTATCATATAGAGTATCATAATCTCTCTCCTTAAATTCCCGACGTCCTCGTCGGGCCTGTTTGCTGTAGGCGGTATGGCTCAAGTCTCATATTTTTTATTGGGATAGACTTTGATATCCTTCATAACACCCCAATAGAAGGACCAAATCACATGGCTTATACTCCAAAAGGACTAGTCAATAATACAATTGGAGCCACATTGGAACCTTATAAAGAGTAAGAACTTCTACTTCCCAAACAATGTGAGATCTTATTCACCACCTACTCTTATCATTATCATTTGAGGTATTGTAAATGGTTTGTGTTTACTTGATTTTTCTATAAAACTTGAATGAAGATTTATATTGCACAAGACAGTTATGCATATTTTATCTTGGATATTTGATACTAGAGTTATAATTTAGCTCTTTGATAATTGTGGTTGTAAAAACAAAAGCTAGCTGACGTAATTTTCATATGTTGTTGAAGGGCTTCTCCTCACTTCGTGGCTTCATGAAATTTGGTTATTTTGTATTATTGATGTTTTTATCTTGTTGATAATGACATGATTTTTTCTTATTTACTTAATTAGAGACTGATTAGCTAGCAAGATTTTCTAATTTATTAACCCCTAGGGGTTGGCTCAAGTAGTAAAGGCATTGGACTTGGGGGTATGCTCTCCCCCAAATTTAAGTTTCAAATCCTCTTAAGTGCAAATAATCTTTAGGGGCCATCAGACTGGAGGATTTTTCCTTTGAATTATTCGATGTGCATTTGTAGAAAGCTCCTTACCGAGAACTTGTGCACCCCCTGGATTAGTTGAGACACTTTTTTTCTTTTGTTTTTTTTTTTTTTGTTTTTTTATAGGTAAGAAGTTATTTTATTTCAAGTAAATAGGCCTAGCTTAAGTATACAGAAAGTATACAAGAGAATACACCTAAGTAAAAGCTAAAGCAAACCAGTACTAAAATAAAACATTACAAATATTCATATCTCTCACAAGATTGTTCACCCAAAAAGTTAAAGTGCTAAAGAAGAGATCCTTAAATTCCCCCATTGTATGTTCACAATCTTCGAAACACCTCTCATTTCTCCAAGCCTAAGGGTGTAAAAATAAATCGAAAAACCAGAAAATCGGCCTAGACTGGTTGATTTGGTCTGACTTTTGACTGTTTCAGTTCGTAATCGGTTTCTTCATTTTAAAAACTGGTCAAATCTGATCCGGAATTGGTTTTACATTTTCCAACACCGTTCCGGTTCACATATTATATATATATTATTATTAATTTTTAATATTATATATAATATATTTTATATTATACATAAAACATTATATATAATTATGCATGAAATAATATATTATAATTTATAACATAACATTTTAATCTTAAACATGAATATTTATTTGATCATATGTTTTAAATATAAAATATATATATTAAATACATTTTATTGCCTAATAAATTTTTAATATATTTCTTTTAATAAATACATTAGTAATACTAATATACTTAATATATTAAAACTGGAAAACTAGACCGAACCGGTAAAACCGGATGTATCGATTTAGGGGAGTAATCGGTGCGTAATCAGTTTTTGAAAATGCAAAATCGGTACATACCGATTCGGTCATAAATTTTGTCTAAAACCAGAATAAATTGGTTATGGGTCAAGCCATAAACACCAAAAGAAACACAAAGCTGGAATCATCCTTGTCATGACCTGCTTTTAAGTGTATTTTCGCTGAAATAGTTGTTTTTATTTTAATTAATATATTAGTTAATTATTTTAATTTAGTTGCGTTTTAAAATTGTTTTTAATTTAATTGATGTTGTGTTTTATTTCTTTTAGTTGTTTTGTGAGTTTTAATCTCCTTTTATCGGTTTAGTTTCGTTTCCCGGAATGAGGATCAAACCTCATCTTTTTCCTTACATCTCTTTTTCTTTTCCCTTTTCTTTTTCCTTTTTTCTCTTTTTCCTTCTTCCTTTTTTTTCCTTTCTTTTTCTTTTTTTCTTTCTTTCTTTTTCCCTCTCTCCTCTCCCGCTCGAGCCCCCCCGGCCTCTCTCTCTCTTCTCTCTCCCTCACGCCGGAAGCTTCTCACCGTCGACCCATCGCCGTCCAGCCACCGTAGGCGACACCACCCCCACCGTTCGGTTCGTCTCCCTTCGGCGCACCACCCCACCGAACCTCAGCCCCATCCGGCCGACCGTTTGGCCGAAAAACGCCCAACAAAGCCGCACGGCTTTTGCCCCGATCCGCCGCCGTCGCTCCACCTCCGGCCACCATTTCTTCACCACTTCATTACCGGTCCCTTGCCGTCCTAACCCACCCATTTTCGACCTCCAACGACCACCGGAACAGCTCCTACGAGCTAGCTTTCCTTTTTGGGAAATCCGGCCTATTTCCGACGATTCCGCCGCCACCCACAGCCAACCACCACTTCCAATAGCTTCATAACCATCCCTAGACCATTCCCTATCAATCCCAAGCCCTAGTTTGTCCCCGTTCAAAAGTGAGTTTTTCACAACCCACGGCCACAGTGAATTTTCACTGTGACGTTGCTTTTTCGCCGCCATTTGCAACGCCTCGTGTTTTCTAAAATTACCATATAGCGCTGTAAGTATTTTCCAAACCCTATTTTCAGATTTAAATATATATTGCTCTTTCAATTAATTAATCTGCTGGTTGGTTGATTCCGGACTGAGTCCGAGGAGTTCGGGGGTCGGATGGATGGAGGACGGAGTTGCTTGTTTTATTGTTTTATGTTGTTGGATTATTTTATTATGCATTGTTATGGCATTGCATGGTGCATGCACGTGTGTTTTTGTTTAAGTGTGAAAAGCCTGTTTATTGGCGTAAGTGGTCTTGCGGGTGCGTGTGTATCACGACCCCAAGCCGGGATGGGGTATTATCCCGGTGGAGCTCCTCTGGTCACTCGGGAGCGGAATAAACTGAGTGATGTCCCCTGAGTTGTCGCTAGACGACGGGAGCGGGGGCTAGGGGTTGCTTGGCTACGAACGCGCCGGGCGCGGAACCAGGCATCGCTCTACGCACCGACTCCGTGGCCCTTCGCTGGTGAGGGCTAGAGGATGCTTGGCTACGAATGTGCGGGGCACGGAACTGGGCATCGCTCGTTAGGTGTCACATGCGTGGTAGTACTCTGCGGTGTGGCACTGGAGCTAGGGTGTGCGGATGACCCCTAGGGGAGGTCATGGTGCATACGGTTAAAATGGATAATGGTTTGAGTCGGATAAAGGCCAAATGTGACTTTTGGCTTGTTTTTCGGAAAGGGTGTGTTTTTGGGCCAAATGGGTTTTTGGCGTGTGTGGAAAACTGTGTCTTTGGGTTTTGTGCATTGGGCATGTTTCACGCATATTGTTTGAGTTCTATGTGTTTTTATCTGGTAGTGTTTGGGTTTTACTTACCTGCGGTACCATTTTTGGTTCCGTAGCTTTTGGTGCAGGGTTAGAGGACGAAGAGGAGGAGGCTGAGCCCGAGGATGCGGCTCCGCCGGGTTGCTGATGCTATGTTTTATATTTGTTTAAAACTGTATTTGTGTTTTTTTGTAATATTTTATCTATGTACGTTTTAAACAGCTTGTATTACGTTAAGAAAAATTCTGGTACTTAGTTATGACTTTCGTTATCCGCTGCGTGTTTCTTCGTGCACATTTGTTGCTTTTGCACACACTTGGCACCCGTCGATAGGGTGGTGACCCGGGTTGTCACCATCCGGATGTCTCGATTTTCCTGTGTTTGGGCGTGGGGATTTGGGGGCGTCACAGGTGGTATCAGAGCGGTTTGGCTCTGGGTAAAACCACATGTCCCGTAGGCAGTACCAGAATGCTTTTTAAAGTTGTGTTTTAAAAATTATGTTAAGTACAGTTGTTTTTTTTTGTTTTATTTGTTTGAGCTTGTTTGTTCGTTTGTATTTATTTAGTTATGTTTTTGCAAGCTGGTTTCTTTTGTTTCTTGCTGTGTGGGGTTGGTTTTGTTTTTGTTGGTTTTATGATGGTTTTATTTGTTTTCTTAAAGGAGGGTCAAGAGTGGTGTTGTGGCAGGAAAATGGGGAGACCAAGGAAATCTACCCAGGAACCACGGGACAATACCTCCAGCGATGACTCCCTAGCCGAAGCAATACGGCAGATGACAGAATTTATGCAGCAGAGTGCGAGGTCTCAACAGGCAAGGCCTTGGCCACAACAAGGACCTTGGCCACAACAAGGGGGTCCTTGGCCACCATCAGGAGGGCCTTATCCACAGTTAGGAGAGCCTTGTCCGCAACAAGGAGGGTATTGGCCACAACCAGGAGGTCCTTGGCCATATCAGGGAGGGCCTTGGATGTATCCAGGAGGGTCCAGTAGCATGGTGCAAGCCGGATGCACCTATGAGCGCTTCCTGGCGCATAGAACTTCACACTTCACCGGAAATGAGGATCCACTTCAGGCTGGAAAATGGATCAAAGATCTGGAGAAAACTTTTGAGGTGTGTGGATGCACTGAGGCACAACAAGTACTCTACGCCAGCTATCTCTTGCAAGGTACCGCTTCTGATTGGTGGGATACCAAGAGGGTGCTGTTGGAATCTGAACTGGAATCTTTCGCTGCGGTGACCTGGCAGCGTTTCAAGAAGGAGTTCAATGACTGCTTCTTTCCCGCATCGATAAGGAAGTAAAAGGCAAGAGAGTTCTCCAATCTGGTCCAAGGGGGCGCGACAGTAGAACAGTACGCCCGGAGGTTCATAGAACTTGAGTGGTTTGCTCCTCACCTTGTCGCCATTGAGGAGATGCGAGCGGATCGTTTCCAGAAGGGGCTGCGTCATGACATACGCCGTATGGTGGTCAGCCATCGGATATCCACTTTTCAGGAATTAGTAGATTGGCCACCCTTGTGGAGCGGGAAAATAATCTGAGTGTGGGCTCCCCTCCAGGGCATAAGAGGCAGAGTTTTTCTGGCGAAGGAAGCAGCTCGGGTTCGCCCTAGAAGTTTGTTCAGCGGACCGGAACTCGACCTCCAACGTCCTCAGGTGTTCGTATGGGAGGACGGGTGCCTATTTGTGGAGCTTGTAATAGAGCTCATGAGGGCGAGTGTCGGATGAGTAGCGGACCCCAGTGTTACCGGTGCGGCCAAGTAGGACATATCGCTCGGGATTGCTCCGTCAGAGTTCAAGGAAGCCGTGAAGGTAGACACGGTGGAAGAACCAACCCGAGACAAGCAGTGCAAGCCCGGGTTTATGCTGTCACACCCGGAGAGGTGGATGATGAGGCACCAGCGACCCATGATGCTGGAGTAATTACAGGTATGGTTTAATTTAATCTTAAGTTGGATTTAATTTTTGGTGTTTGTGGTTTATTCTTTGCTTTTTGGATTTCATGGGTTGATGTGTTTGGTTCAGGAAGAGTTCGTTTGTATGAGTTTTATGCTTGTACTTTGTTTGATTCCGGTGCTTCACGATCGTTTGTATCTTCCACGTTTGCACGGGTGTGTAATTTGGTCATGGAGCCGTTGCCGAAGTCTATGGTAGTGGCTCTACCCGATGGTGAGATGGTGTGGTGTTCCAAGGTTGCTTTGGGATGCCCGTTAAATTTTGAGGGAAGGTTCTTGGATGCGGATTTGGTGGTGTTCAAGCTGTTGGGCTTCGATATCATCCTCTGGATGGATTGGCTATACCGATATTCTGCGAGTATTAATTGCAGAAGTCGGATAATTAGCTTTCAGCTTCCAGATGGTGATTGTCTAGAATTTGTGGGGAGTAGATTAAAAGAAAAACCGATAATTATATCGGCGATTCAGGCAAGACGAGAGATTGCATGGGGAGCGGATGCATTCTTGGTGCAGATGGTGTTCACGCCGTCTGAGAAGAAGTCTTTGGCAGACATTCCAGTTGTGGAAGAATTCCCCGATGTGTTTGTGGATGACTTGCCCGGACTACCCCCTGTTCGGGAGATGGAGTTTGTTATAGACTTGGAACCTGGAGCGGCTCCTGTGCATAAAGCTCCTTATCGCATGGCACCGGCTGAATTGAAAGAGTTGAAGACTCAGTTGCAAGAACTGGTAGAGAAGGGATTTATTCAGCCTAGTGCGTCGCCGTGGGGTGCACCAGTTTTATTTGTTAAAAAGAAAGATGGAACCCTCCGTATGTGCATTGATTATCGGGAATTGAACAAGGTGACCATCAAAAATAAATATCCTCTCCCGCGGATAGATGATTTGTTTGATCAGCTTCAAGGAGCAGCCGTGTTCTCTAAGATTGATCTGAGGTTGGGATACTACCAGCTGAGAATCAGAGACCAGGATGTGCCTAAAACTGCTTTCAGGTCGAGGTATGGGCATTATGAATTTAAGGTGATGCCGTTTGGGTTAGCTAATGCCCCTGCAGCGTTCATGGATTTAATGAATCGAGTGTTTCGACCTTATATGGATTCCTTTGTGGTAGTATTTATTGATGATATACTGATTTATTCCCGAGATGTGAAAGAGCATGTGTATCATCTTAGTCTGGTACTTGAGAGATTGAGAGAACACCAGCTATACGCCAAGCTCAGTAAGTGTGAATTCTGGTTGGAAGAAGTTAAATTTCTTGGGCATGTAATTTCCCGGGGCGGAGTGGCAGTTGATCCTAGTAAGGTAGAAGCCATTTTGTCATGGCAGCGCCCGACAACAGTGCGCGAGGTCAGGAGTTTCTTGGGGCTCGCCGGTTACTACCGAAGATTTGTAGAGGGTTTTGCTCGCCTATCCGGACCTCTCACAGCTTTGACTCGGAAGAATACAGAATTTGTTTGGTCAGAGAAATGTGAGAGAAGCTTCCAGGAATTAAAGAACAGGTTGACAACGGCACCAGTGTTAGCACTCCCAGAACCGCATAAGCCATTCGTAGTCTTCAGTGATGCGTCTAAGTTCGGTTTGGGTTGTGTCCTTATGCAAGAAGGATGGGTTGTAGCCTATGCATCTCGTCAGCTAAAGGACCATGAAAAGAATTATCGGACGCATGATCTAGAATTGGCTGCGATTGTTTTTGCCCTTAAGATCTGGCGGCACTTCTTGTATGGGGAAGCTTGCGAGGTATTTACTGATCACAAGAGTTTGAAGCATTTGTTTTCCCAGAGAAATCTGAATATGAGGCAGAGGCGATGGCTGGAGCTAATCAGTGACTATCAGTGTGAGATCAAGTACCATCCGGGGAAGGCTAATATAGTTGCTGATGCTTTGAGCCAGAAGTCACATTTGGAAGATGAAGCCAAGCCGTCAGAATTGGAGTCGTTGCTTTGTGGGATGAGAAGGCTCCTTATAGAGAGTTCGCAGCAAGTAGAGATTTTGTCTTCGGTTCTTGATATTCGGGTAACTGATTTTGAAGAATTGAAAACTCTCCAAAGAAAGGATCCGAAGCTGCTGAACATCAGGAAAAGAGTCCGAAAATCTCGAGGGCCGTTGCATTATAGCATGGATAATGATGGGATACTTCGGTTCCGAGATCGCAGAGTGGTCCCAAAGGACTCAGATTTCAAAGAACGGATCATGGCGGAAGCTCATGCGGCCCCGTATTCAGTTCATCCCGGCAGTACAAAGATGTATCGAGACTTGAAGAAAAATTACTGGTGGGATGGAATGAAGAAGGACGTTGCCTTATATGTGGAGAAATGCCACACATGCCGTCAGGTGAAGGCCGAGCATCAGAGACCTGCAGGTATGCTCCAACCCCTCCCTATTCCTGAGTGGAAGTGGGATGACATCACGATGGACTTCGTAGTGGGTTTGCCGAGAACGCCTAGTGGGAAGAATTCTGTTTGGGTGATTGTGGACCGGTTAACGAAGAGTGCTCATTTTCTGCCTGTTAATAACACCGACTCTTTGGGTAAGTTGACCCGTTTGTATGTTAAAGAGATAGTGCGGCTACACGGCGTACCAAAGAGTATAGTGTCGGATCAAGATCCGAGGTTTACGTCGCAGTTCTGGAAGAGTTTGCAGGTAGCCTTGGGTACTAAGTTGAAGTTCAGTACTGCTTATCATCCGCAGACAGACGGCCAGTCAGAGCGCACCATTCAGACCCTGGAAGACATGTTGCGAGCTTGTGTCATGGAATTCCAAGGAAGTTGGGAAAACCATTTGCCGCTCATCGAGTTTGCATACAATAACAGCTTCCATGCGACCATTCAGATGGCTCCCTATGAAGCTCTTTTATGGGAGAAAGTGCAGGTCGCCCTTGTGTTGGGATGAAGTTGGGGAGAGTAGGATAATTGGACCCGAAATAGTTCAAGAGATGCAAAGTCAAGTCCGGATCATCAGAGATAAAATGGCGGCAGCTCAGAGTCGCCAGAAGAGTTACGCTGATACCAGGAGGAGAGAGTTGTCGTTTGAAGTTGGTGATTGGGTTTACCTTAAAGTCTCTCCCATGAGAGGTGTTAAGCGTTTTGGTAAGAAGAGGTAGCTAGATCCGAGGTACGTCGGCCCTTTTCAGATTCTGGAGAGAGTAGGGTCCGTCGCCTATAGAGTTGCTTTGCCAGATTATTTTGGGGATGTTCATGATGTCTTCCACGTATCATCCCTGAAGAAGAGCTTTGGACAGCAAGAACCACGCTTCGTCGACCCAACGGGTATTCAGTTGCAACTGGATCTCACTTATGAAGTTGTTCCGTCGCAGATCTTGGATTGGAAGAAGCAACAGTTGAGGTCCAAGACGATACCTTTGGTTAAAGTGGCTTGGGGAGATCCGTTAGCTCAAGACTTCTCTTGGGAGCGAGCAGCGGACATGAGGGAGCAGTACCCGTACTTGTTCGAATAGAGAAGGTATGTGTCTTAATCTTGATCACAGTTGGTTTATGTGCTTACTTGTGGCTTGCTTTAAGTTGGTGGTTGATCTGCAATTTCGAGGACGAAATTGCTTTTAAGGAGGGGAGGATGTGATGACTCGCTTTTTAGTGTATTTTTGCTGAAATAGTTGTTTTTATTTTAATTAATATATTAGTTATTTATTTTAATTTAGTTGCGTTTTAAAATTATTTTTAATTTAATTGATGTTGTGTTTTATTTCTTTTAGTTGTTTTGTGAGTTTTAATCTCTTTTTGGCGGTTTAGTTTCGTTTCCCGGAATGAGGATCAGACCTCATCTTTTTCCCTACATCTCTTTTTCTTTTCCCTTTTCTTTTTCCTTTTTTCTCTTTTTCCTTCTTCCTTTTTTTTCCTTTCTTTTTCCTTTTTTCTTTCTTTCTTTTTCCCTCTCTCCTCTCCCGCTCGAGCCCCCCCGGCCTCTCTCTCTCTTCTCTCTCCCTCACGCCGGAAGCTTCTCACCGTCGACCCATCGCCGTCCGGCCACCGTGGGCGACACCACCCCCACCGTTCGGTTCGTCTCCCTCCGGCGCACCACCCCACCGAACCTCAGCCCCATCCAGCCGGCCGTTTGGCCGGAAAACGTCCAACAAAGCCGCACGGCTTTTGCCCCGATCCGCCGCCGTCGCTCCACCTCCGGCCACCATTTCTTCACCACTTCATCACCGGTCTCTTGCCGTCCTAATCCACCCATTTTCGGCCTCCAACGACCACCGGAACAGCTCCTACGAGCTAGCTTTCCTTTTTGGAAAATCCGGCCTATTTCCGGCGATTCCGCCGCCACCCACGGCCAACCACCACTTACAATAGCTTCACAACCATCCCTAAACCATTCCCTATCAATCCCAAGCCCTAGTTTGTCCTCGTTCAAAAGTGAGTTTTTCACAACTCACGGCCACAGTGAATTTTCACTGTGATGTTGCTTTTTCGCCGCCGTTTGCAACGCCTCGTGTTTTCTAAAATTGCCATATAGTGCTGTAAGTATTTTCCAAACCCTATTTTCAGATTTAAATATATATTGCTCTTTCAATTAATTAATCTGCTGGTTGGTTGATTCCGGACTGAGTCCAAGGAGTTCGGGGGTCGGATGGATGGAGGACGGAGTTGCTTGTTTTATTGTTTTATGTTGTTGGATTATTTTATTATGCATTGTTATGGCATTGCATGGTGCATGCACGTGTGTTTTTGTTTAAGTGTGAAAAGCCTGTTTATTGGCGTAAGTGGTCTTGCGGGTGCGTGTGTATCACGACCCCAAGCTGGAATGGGGTATTATCCCGGTGGAGCTCCTCTGGTCACTCGGGAGCGGAATAAACTGAGTGATGTCCCCTGAGTTGTCGCTAGACGACGGGAGCGGGGGCTAGGGGTTGCTTGGCTACGAACGCGCCGGGCGCGGAACCGGGCATCGCTCTACGCACCGACTCCGTGGCCCTTCGCTGGTGAGGGCTAGAGGATGCTTGGCTACGAACGTGCTGGGCACGGAACTGGGCATCGCTCGTTAGGTGTCACATGCGTGGTAGTACTCTGCGGTGTGGCACTGGAGCCAGGGTGTGCGGATGACCCCTAGGGGAGGTCATGGTGCATACGGTTAAAATGGATAATGGTTTGAGTCGGATAAAGGCCAAATGTGACTTTTGGAGTGTTTTTCGGAAAGGGTGTGTTTTTGGGCCAAATGGGTTTTTGGCGTGTGTGGAAAACTGTGTCTTTGGGTTTTGTGCATTGGGCATGTTTCACGCATATTGTTTGAGTTCTATGTGTTTTTATCTGGTAGTGTTTGGGTTTTACTTACCTGCGGTACCATTTTTGGTTCCGTAGCTTTTGATGCAGGGTTAGAGGACGAAGATGAGGAGGCTGAACCCGAGGATGCGGCTCCGTCGGGTTGCTGATGCTATGTTTTATATTTGTTTAAAACTGTATTTGTGTTTTTTTGTAATATTTTATCTATGTACGTTTTAAACAGCTTGTATTACGTTAAGAAAAATTCTGGTACTTAGTTATAACTTTCGTTATCCGCTGCGTGTTTCTTCGTGCACATTTGTTTCTTTTGCACACTCTTGGCACCCGTCGATAGGGTGGTGACCCGGGTTGTCACCATCCGGACGTCTCGATTTTCCCGTGTTTGGGCGTGGGGATTTGGGGGCGTCACAATCCTCCACTTAGCTGTACTACCTCCACAACCCGCTACACCTTGCCCGCTAGCTAAGAAATCCACCACATGAAAACATTGAAAAGGCATCACCCAAGTAATGCCTACCTTTGCAAATTACTCATTCCACAAGGTCATCACCATTTTGCAATGAAAAAACATGTGGTTAATAGATTTACCATCTTTTTTACATATGAAGCACCAATCCATCACATATAAACCCATTTTCCTCAAATTATCAATAGTTAAAACTTTCTCAAGCGACACCAACCAGCAAAACAATGAAACTTTACTGGGCACTCTAGCTCTTCAAATGTATTTTCAGGAGTATGATATATTACCATGGCTATTTAACGCCTTGTAATAGGATTTCATAGAGAATCTAGACTTTATTATCATGAATCCACTGCATCATATCCTCCTTGATATGATCAATCTTTGAATCATAAAGTTTTACATAGAAATCTACATCTTCACTCACTTCCCAGTCCATTAAATCTCTGGTAAATTCCACATTCTAATTCAACATATTGTTAGAAAGCATATATGAATCAGCCACAACAACTCATTTATTTTTAGCAATCCTGAAAAGTCTAAGAAATGCTAATTTAAGAGCTAAATCACCACACCAAATATCATGCCAGAAGAAAATATTAGTCTCGGTCCCCACTTCCAAATTAATGTTTTTGACAAAATCCTCCCATCCCAACCGAATGGACTTCCACAATCCCACCTCAAACACCCCTTTTATTTCATTAATACACCAATTCCCCTACATCCTTCCATATTTAACATCTACAATCGGTCTCCATAATGCATTACTCTCATTGTTATACCTCCAAAGCCACTTCCCAAGGAGCTTTATTAAAAAATTTTAAATTTCACACACCCAAACCTCCACAAAACACCAGAGTACAAACCTTATTCCAACTCACTAAGTAATATTTTCGTTCCTCCCCAATACCATCCCATAAGAGATTTTTAAAAATCCTCTCAATTTTTTTTACCTCCCCCGCTAGAATAGAGAAAAGAGAGAGGAAATAAGTGGGTAGATTAGACAAGGTGTTTTTAATAAGTAACTCTGTCCACTTTGGACAAATAGATCTTTTTCCAACTAGTTAGTCTCCTCTCAAACTTCTCAATCACCCCATCCAAGATAGACAAACATTTGTGGGGAGCCCACAAAGGTAACCCAAGATATTTTATAGGTAAACAAGATACTTTACATCCTAAAATATTGGCCAAATCATAAATATTGTTGACTAGACCCACTGGGACAATTTCATATTTAGTTAAATTAATTCTAAACTCGGAGACAGCTTCAAAACATAACAATAAAGCTCCTAAAGCTATAAGATGATCTTGGTTAGCATCATGAAAATTGAAGTATCAGCCGTGAAGAGAAGATAAGAAACAATGATGCTGCCTCTTGAAACATCTCCCACCCTGAAGCCTGACACAAAACCTCCTTCAATAGCCACTTCAATCATACGACTCAAGGCATTTATAACTAAGACAAAAAGGAAAGGAGATAAGGGATCTCCTTGCCTTAATCTACCGGAGCTGCTAAAAAAACCAGCTGGAGAGTCATTCACCAAAATAGAGAACTTGACTGTCGAAATGCAATATCTTATCCACGAATACCACTTCTCTCCTAATCAAAACCTCCCAAGCAAGTAAAAAAGAAAATCCCTATTGACATGATCAAAAGCCTTTTCCATGTCGAATTTGACTAAAATTCTAGATTTTCCCATCTTTTTTATACTTTCCAAACATTCATGAGCAATAAGTGTTAAGTCAAAGATTTGTCTTCCCTTCGCAAATGCATTTTGCGACTTTGAAATGATCTTATCCATAACCATACAAAGGTGGTTAGCTAACACCTTTGAGATGATCTTATAAACCCATTAACGAAGCTAATAGTGCAAAAATCTCTCATTCCTTTAGCACCTGGCTTTTTAGGAATAAGAGTTATAAAAGTTGTATTAAAACTTTTTCAAATCTCTTGCCAGAGTGAAATTCATCAAAAAATTTATAATATCATCCTTCACAATATCCCTGTAAGCTTGGAAAAATGCCATGGAAAAACCGTCGGGACCCTGATCCTTATCTTTAGACATGCCTCTAACTACATCCTTTTCTTTAGACATGCCTCTAACTACATTAAGAACTTCATCTTCCTTAAAAGGCCTCTCTAACCAAACTGCAATAAAATGATCAATGGAGTAAAAAACCAGCCCATCTAACTTGGGCCTCCATGAAAATTTCTCAAAAAAGTTTCTCATAAAAATTCAAAATATGATCTTCAATCTCCTCCTTATCACAAATCACATTGTCACCTTCATGAAGGACTTCAATTGCATTATTTCTACGATGAGAATTTGCCAGTTTATGGAAGAATTTCGCACATTTGTCTCATTCCTGAAGCCATAAAATTCTATATTTTTGCCTCCATGAAATTTATTCCATAAGCATAAATTTGTCAATATCAACTAGCACCCTTTTCTTCACTAGAAATTGTAACCCTCAAGTCTTTATCCTCTAAACTGTTCAGCTGTTCCATAAGGAGTACCCTATTGTTTTTAACATTGCCAAAAGTCTCTACATTCCATTTCTTAAAATCTTTCTTGAACTCCGTAAATTTTCCTACCAAGATAAAATTGGGAGTGCCATTAAAGTGATAAGAGAACCACCACCTTCTTACTCATTCAACAAAACCTTCCTCCTTCAACCATAAATTTTCAAATTTAAAGTGTCTTTTTCCACAAACAATGCCCCCATAAACCTACATAATAGGATAATGGTCAGAAACTACTCGCTGTAAGCTTTTTTGACTTAACTCTGGAAAAAGTGCTTCCTAAGATGCTGAAACCAAAAATCTATCAATAAGGGAGCTCTCCCATTTGACCATGTGTGATCTCCTCCTGCCATAGGCAAATCAATCAACTAAAACTTGGAAATGAGTTCTAAAAATTCAAACATAGCTTTAAAAATGACCAAATCCCCGACTCACTCACAAGAAAAACAAGTAATATTAAAATCCTCTCCAAAACACCATGGAAGATCCCACCAACTACAAAGCCCTGTGATATCTTCCCACAGTAAACTTCTACCAGAATCCAAATTTGGCCCATAAACACAAGCAAAAGCCCATTTGACACCATCAACTACATTCTTAAAGGGACATGCCACCAAGAATTCTCCCACATAGTGATCTACTACTTCCACAACCCTCCTATACCACATAACAATGATGCCTCTTGAAGCTCTATTAGGGACTGACTCGACCCAGCCCACATAATTACAGTTCTATAAATTATGAACCATCAAATGGCTAACAACCTTCAATTTAGTTTTTTTTTTTTTTTTTTTTAAAGAGTTAGGGCCACATGTTCAAGAATGACCTCTCTCCAAGTTTATTAATAAAACACTCACTTATGGCAGAGGAATATCATGGTTACAATATCAACATCTAGAGGTTTATAAACAAACCAGAATGCAAACAAAAAGGACCAACAAAAAAAACCCAATAAAAACCGTATGACACTACTACTGAAAAACCTGTACCAAAAATCATCTACGAGCCTTTCTTATGTAAGGTAAACCCATTCGATCCGTTCTGAGAATCCCCTTGAGCAAAAAAGGAAGCTCATCCTTCACTAACCATACTCGATTGCAACCATTACTTCCCAATCTAGCAAGGTAATCCGCTACCATATTTCCTTCCCTACATACATGCTTTTTTTGATAATTCATCGACAATAACAGCCAATGTAAATCATCCCAAAAATCCTTCAAATACCATAAACTACATTTTCTTCCCCTTAACCAGTTTACCACCAACAATGAGTCCATTTCTAAAATGATATTATTAAATCCCATTTCCTTACGGTGTTAAACACCCATTAAAAGAGCCATTAATTCAGCTTGATTATTAGTACCCGTACTCGTGCTAGTAGCAAAAGCAAACTTCAAATTGCCTTGTTCATCCCATAACACTCCACCCACGCCCAGTTCCCTTGGATTTAGTATACCGCTTCAATCAATGTTTAGTTTCAACCAACCTGTACCCAGTTTAGTCCAGGACACTACAATTAGTTTTTCTTGCTTAACAAACGTCGGAAACTTCAGGAATTTTAAAATAGCCATATCCCTGCTTTCCAACCTAGAAGATTCCTTTAATTTCACTCCCACCCAGCTTATCCAATGCTTCACCGAACTCCATAAAACTGCAATGGACTCCTTCCTACCTTCCATCCTTGCTGAACATCTCCAGATCCACAAACTCCATGTGATGATATTGGGAATTAATCCCACTAAGTTACCCACATGTGATGATCTTTTAGTGTGTCTGAACCACACCTCCACTGTTTCTCGCCATGTGCGATTAGCAACATATGGAATTCCCACCATGTTGAGTAGAAATTCCATATAACTACAGCTATCCGCCCCCATAAAGCACATTGTGTAAATCTTCAAAAGCTCCTTCCTCACATCACTCACACTTAGAGATCAATGGGATGCCAATTCTTCGAACACGATCATCTACGTTGAGGCTTTGATGCATGGCTTTCCACATTAGAACCGAGAACTTCCTTGGCAATGCAGCATGCCATACCCACTCTGACCACTGGGTTTTTAGGGCTGTAACTCGAACAAAATTCCATGCACTCTTAGAAGTAAAACCTCCATCCGAGTTTCCCAACCAAGCCAAAAGATCACACCCTTCTCTTATGCCGCCAGCCTTTGATATAATGATGTCTATCATCTCTTGACCCACAAGCTATACTAACATATCCGCATGCCAACTATTATTCACCATACAATGTTTAACCATCAGATTTGGTTGATTTACAATGCTCTGTTGAGCACATATTGGACCCAAATCCAACCATTTATCCCTCCAAAATGAGACATTGCCATCTTTCACAAGCCATTTAGAATTCTGAAGCACCACAAGAACTGCCCTCATGACCATCTTCCACAAAACGATTGCCCTTAATAGGGTTAACTACTGAAATGTGCTGGTTCTGAACATACTTGGACAGAAAAAACTATGTCCACAAGGAGTTAGTAGTCAACAGTTTCCAAGCAAATATGAGATGCAGAGCATTTTGAACATCAATCAAATTCCACAAGCCTACTCCCTCCTCCTCAATCAGCTTGCAAATGCTGTCGTCCCAAGCTATCCATTTTCTTTTTAGCTTGCATTTGCCGACCCCCAACAACCTATGCAAAAGATAGCAACACTATTTTTGGTACTGCAGGACATACATCAAATGAACTAGCATACTAGCAAGAACATGTTTTAACAGAATAAGTCGAGCACTAGAGGCTAAGAGCTTAACCTTCCATCCTTCTCGCTTTTGTCGTACACATTGAACTAGCTCTTTCAAATAAATTCCCTTCATCCTCTTAGAGAAAATTGGCACCCCTAAATATTTGAATGGAAACTGAACTTCATAAAAAACTAGTTATCAACAACATCTCACGACGTCGAGAAGAAGAGATTCTCTGAAAGAAAAAAAATTGAAGACTTCCCTTCATTCACCCGCTGTCCCGACCAATGAGCATAAAACCAAGGGTGATTTTAATCTCCTTGACCGACTGTTTGCTACCATTTGCATAGATCACCATATCATCTGCATAAAGAAGATGTGAAATGCAAGGGCCTTTGCATGGATGATAAAAAGAACCCAATCTTGCTGGCCTGAAACTTTTGTTTTATAAGTCTAGAAAAAATCTCCTCCACAAGAATGAATAAATAAGGTGACAGGGGATCCCCATGGCGAAGACCCTTGCCCCCTTTAAAAAGTCATTTAGTCATCCCATTCATGACAACAAAGTACCAAGGAGTAGTAACACACTGAGACAACAAAGAACAACTTCAGCCGAAAACCCAAATCCTTTCAACACATTAGATAAAAAACTCCAATCAATAGTGTCGTAGGCTTGGGCTATGCCAACTTTCACCATGACCTTTCCCCCCCCCCCCCCCCCCCCCCAACTAGCTTATTTAAATCATGGACTGGCTCTTGAGTAAGACTTATATTATCAAAAATACTTCACCCAGGTAAGAAAGCTCCTTGTTCCAAAGAAACAATACGATTCAAAACTGAAGTCAAACAAGCCACCAAAGTTTTCGTGCAAATCTTATAAACCATAAAACATAGACTAATCGGCCTAAACTTGTCAAAAGAAGTGGGATTTAAAACTTTTGGGATTAGGACAATAAAGGAAGATGTATAAAACCTGGGCAAAGAAGAGCCATTAAAAAAGTCCCGGACCGCCTCGATCAAATCAGCCTTCACCAAAATCCAACAATGCTGAAAGAAACCAGATCCAAAACCGTTTGGACCTGGACTGCTATCCACTTGAATAGAGAACAAAGCCGCCTTAATCTCTTGCTTAGACGGAACACAACACAGAAGATGATTTTGGTCCTCCCCCACCTCCCGTTGAATTAATGCTGACAAATCAGGGACGGGGCTAACAGGGTGGCCTTGAAGGAAGTCTTGAAAATATACCAGTGTAGCATCATGTATTTCTTCTAGAGAAGATAAAGCACAACCATCACTCAGCTGCATTTCCTGAACCGATTTCACCTTCTTAACCTGCAAAGTTTTGAAAAATGAGGAGTTTACCTCCCTGTGCCCAATCCACTCATTTTTCACTTACTATGAAATGCGAAGTTCCTCCCTTTTTAACCACTCCAAAAGCTCAAACCTAGACGCCAAAACATCATTTTCCACATCTTTTGAAAACTCTTACTGAAGTCTTGCTTCCCCTTCCTCCACACGAGACTCCAAACATTTAATATGCTCCTCTGTCCACCCAAACACCTCCTTATTCCAATTGTGCACCACAATTTTGAGGCGTTGTAATTTGGAAGCAAGCTTCTAGAGACTCAAACCCCTTATAGTCTCTTGCCAAACAGAAGACACACACCTCGAAAAATCTTCATGTAAAGTCCACATTTGTTGGAACTTAAAAGAGCTCAGTCCATACCTCAAAACAGGATTTTCCAATCCAAGAAGCATTGGGGCATGGTCAGAAGAACAACGAGCCAAATACTTAAGGGAAACCGATGGAATAACTCCAAGCAGCGCAAACTACAAAAAGCTCTGTCTTATCTTGCCCAACTCCTTGCCATCCCGCTCTGTCCATTACACCAAGAGAACTTATTCCCACTAGAAGGGACCTCAACCAGACCCCTTGCATCTATGAAATTACAAAGGTCTTCCATTGCACATTGCATCCGAGGACAACCTCCTTGCCGCTCACCATCTTCACAAATCATATTAAAATCATCGATGATGACCCATGGGGAGCTCATAAAACTGAATTGAAGAAACTTTGATCAAAGGTTACATCTCTCCAAGTACCTACACTTGGCATATACAACCGACACAACTACTAAAGAATTTAAAAACATCGTAATCTGCTAAGTAGAGACCCCCAGCACATCCACCTGTATCTCTGCATCGTGGAAAACTCATAACTTGCCTGCTTGAGCACCATTAGAAAAACAGTCATCAAAATGTAGTAAATGTTGCCAACATGACAGCTGAATATCCTCATGAAAAGGCTCTGCCAAAACTAACAACTTCAGTTTATGAGACTTCAATAAAGATCGAAGTTGTTTTCTTGAGGTTCCAAGCCCTCGAGCATTCTAAAACATAATAGTGTTAATCATAAATTCAATCGCGAGGGCTTGCTAGGAGCCTGGGATGAACTTTGTAAAGGCCTTCTCTATAAAGTTCCTTAAGGGCAATCTTTAAATTCGAATAACCATCATTCTTCTTCCCTAGATAAGAAAGCACCCCTTCATCGTCCAACATCGGCACGTTGTCCTTGCCCCCTCACCAACTACACTGCAAACCTCCCACAACCAAATCACCCTCTTCAAAAATAGATTACTCAGAAACCTCCACAGCCCCCGTAACGGCCCCCAGGTTTTCCCCCATAGGCAGCTCCAAGACGACCCCACTTTCATCTAACTGTGCACATATTTTTTAGCCTTCCACTATCTTAACATATTTTTCACACGAAGATGCTTTCTATAGTCATTCAGCCCCCGAACATTCTAAGAAATAATTTTAGATTTCATGGGATACCAATGACAACCCTCTTTTTGCCTTTTTCTCTAGAGGCATTCCCCCCTCCCCCCCCCCCCCCCCTCCCCCTCTCTCTGAATTATAATTGATCGTGCATTCCAATCTTTTAAGCTCCCTCTCCTTTATAATAATAAATCTAGCCAAAGCATGATCCTAGCCTCAATAACAGTAATTAGAACTCTGAATTGCTCTTCATAACCCTCACAAGAGACACCAAGACAACTACAGAGTTCTTCCACAGTCTTCAAAACCAAATCTGAATAATTGCTAGACCAGTCAACACTAGGGTTAAAAGAGAATAAAGGAACAGGATCAAGGTCTTCGTCAGGATCAAATAATTCACCAGATTCGCCTAATACAGAACCTTCCCCTCCACCCAACACTAATTGCAAATCAGAATCAAAACTCTTACAGCTAAGAACCTGTGAACTTGTCTGCTCATGCCCCATTGCTCCCTCACAGTCAACATCAACAGCCTCACTATCTTGATTTTCCACCCTTTCAATCACTATTACCTCATCCACCATCTTAACACCTTCCTCCCTTACTTCTCCTTCCTTACTCGTCTGAGAGATTTGAGCAGATAGAACTTCTTTATTTTTGCCTTGCTCCTTAGTCTCTAGCTAGCATCCCACCCTCATAGGCTCTTCTAAACATGTTTCCTCCACCATCGAACCACTTTGTGATGAAGAAACCTCACAAAGCTTTGAACTAAGACCAACTCGCAAACTGATAGACTCTACACTCTTTGAACAATCCTAAGAAGATGTCGCTGACAGAGTTGTCATTGCTGGGGAACACCCAACTTGCTCTAATTCCCCCATCGCACCTTTCTGTGTAGACACAACCACTAACGGCGCTGTCGAACAGCTAAAACATGTATCTTTCTCCTCTATCGGGCTGTAAGAACTCGGAACCACCCTCTTCTCCGAGCCCTTCCTCATCGACAGACTCCCAGCCTCCCTCCGTCACACCCCTCTATGGTGACGTAGAAACCAACAGCACCGCCGATGGGTTGGGTCGACACTTCAATATTCCTCTCGGGCCCAAAATACCTAAGCTACTATCCTTGGGCCTCCAACAAACAGATTGTTTTACTAGGACTCTACCCAGCCCACTACCACAACCTTCCTCACTAGACCCACCCTTCTCCTCCTCCAGACACTCTAAGTTAGCTTGGACTCCCAACTTTTGGCCCAAACCCATATTAAAACCTAGCCCTCCATCACCTTATTTAATAAAATGACAATTTTATCCTTCAATCCCATTAATTCAAAACTCAAATGCCAAAGAGTCCCTTCCACTTCTCCTATGTTTTCCAACACCTCATAACTCCTACCATCACCATAATTTCACCTGAGTTCTATCCCCCCTCCTTCCTCCTACCATCTTCTGATGACATAATCTCTTTTATGTTCTTAGCACCTCCAAATCTCTTAGAGAATTGCACTAGTTTCTTCAAAGCTGCCACATAAGAACCTCCACCAGCCTTATCATCACCAATAAGAAGAGAAGAATCAGCCCTTAAATTACTATTTGATTGAAATTCAACCTGCCCAACCTTTGACCTCTACCAGATTGATATGTTGCAGTAGAAGAGGACCCAACCAACTCTCGTAAGTATCTCACAAAACTAGCCAACCACTTCCTCTCCTACCTTCTGGGATAACTAAAATACCTTTACCTAAACCTTTGCCATATTCTAGCATCTCAAAAACCTACCAGATTGATTGTGGCCCCCTACAACATAAAAACTTTGTCTCCCTCCTTTCTAGTACGATAATTAACCATCTTAACAAAATTCTTTCAAAAAGCCTCTATCTCCTTAGCAAACCAAATCACCATTCCTCCAGATAGATAAAAAAGATAGATTGTGTTTTCTACCCTTTTATGTTATACATAACATATTACTTTCTTTTGCTCCTAAAAACAAAAATTTTGGATTCTATATGCAAACTCCTGTCCATTGCTAGAAAAGTTACTAACATATTACTTCTCCTTTCTTTACCAGGCATTGTCAGGGAAATTTATACCCACATGGATGGCATGTGGTTAAGTTTCATTGTAGGAAAATTTAGTCGGGACACTGTTCTTGGACACCCTATGTCAATCAAAACGATTTTCTAATTTATTGATTTCTTAGCTGGTAGATTAGTAGTGCTTAATTTTCCTTTCTTTTCCTTTTCTCCAAATACTAGGATTCTACCTAATTCCTACAAAACCAAATTTTCTAACAGTTATAAATTATTACTGGATTGAAATTCATCAATCGTAGACAATAACTTAATTATACCTCCACCCATGATTATTTCTTTATAGTACTTGACCTGGTTTTAAAAGTAAAACAAATGCATATTTGGCTAATATGTAAAATCTACGATATTTTGTTTTAGCTTAACCCAAGAGTGGAACTCATGATCCAACCATTCCTCTAAACTTGCTGCTTGTCCTTTGGCAGCATGCTAGAATCACATTGGCATGCTTCTGTACTTCTTCATTATATTAGATATTGTAGCACAAACATTATGAGATATGCTATACAAGATTGAACCCAAGCTATGACCAATTACACTTTATGACTATTTTTTTAGGGGAGATGTTATTTTGTCTGATGACCATTAGTAAAGTATGCTCTTCTTTTGTAGTGAGTCATGAAATTCTTTCATGTATGGCTTAAGAGTCTACCCTTAATCTCCTTGATCTCCTTTGCAGGTACTACTAAGAAAACTCAAAGTGGTAGGTGACATTGTTGAAGCTCTTTGATAACTGTGTTTTGTGCTACTGTTATGTGTTGTTGGAAGTGGAGAATTATGCAGATATTTTTCATAGCTTAGTACGTGGATGTAAAATTTATGTGAATGTAACTTGGTAAATTTACGTGGATGTAATTTTGTTGTGTTATTGTTGCTGTAACTTAGTATGTGGATATACCTTAGTATGTGTTCTTGGAAGTGCAAATTTATGTGGACCTTGTGTGTAACTTAGTACGTTGTTGTAATGGTAGACTTCTTTGGGTTGTTTTTTGTAACTTAGTATGGTGCTGATTAATGTCATACTGATTGCTGTTGTGTCTATTTCTTTGGGCCGTCTTTTTGTAACTTAGAATTTTACATGATTTAAACATTTGTGGTAATTAACATAAATGACCATTGAAAATATAATTTTTAAACAATAATTTAATTAGGATGTGATTATTATTTTTTTGTTTGAGAAAATAGAATGTGATTATTAACTAACATATAATCAGTAGAAATATATAATATGACAAAAATAAACTAAATAAAAATTTATTAAAAAATAAAAAATTAATAATATTTTATTATTATAGAGAGAGTAAATGAATAATCTAATGTAAAAATTGAGTATAAATGAAATAGCCAAAGATAAATTTAAGTGATATTAGCCAAAAATTGAGTTTGATTTTAGTTATTAGAATGAGAATTTTTTTTTTTTTTTGAAAAGGATGTAAATTTCATTCATAAAATTTTACATCAGAGCAATCAAACACCACTGCTTGACAGATTTCACAAAACTCTACAACATTTCTCTAGACACAATGGACTCAATACATCTAGGAACTTCTTCAATGTTATAGATGTCCTCTGAGCATTCCAGGCCAGCCTTTGCAAGATGATGTGCTGCACCATTAGCCGCTCTATACGTGTGTGAGACAGTCCAGGTTGTGATTGAGTCCAGTATCCTCCTTGAGTCATCAATTAAACAGCCCCCCAAGCTCCAGTTAGGAGTGTGATTCTGAAGTAGCTCAACTACTTGCTTCGAGTCCCCCTCTAGGCATACTTCCTTCAATCCCATTTCTTGACAAAACACCACAACCAGAAGTAGTCCATAGGCCTCTGCATCGAATGGATTCCCTCTAAATTGCCTTGATGCTCGAAGGGCACCAATGACTAAGCCTTGGTGATCTCTGATGATGACTCCTATTCCAACCATTCCCTCTCCCCTTCTAACTGCTGCATCCCAGTTAGCCTTGAACTGACCCAAGGGAGGTTTGTTCCACCTGTGAACTACTGCTATGACCTGGTTAAGAGTTGGTTTGGGATTTGTGGTTGAGGTTTTGTAATCTAGTAGATCAGCTTTGGCTTGTTGAGCTAGGATCGAGGGGTGCTTGAATCCTTTTCCCTGCAGGAACTCATTTCTTCTGGTCCAGATCCCTCTGAAGGTAACCGCCACCTCTTCCAATTCTGTAGTATTTAATCTTGCCACTAACTCAGCCCATATGTCAAACACGACATCACTGTGAACAACCATCTTTTGCACCTTCCTGCAGCCTTGACTCCACACATCTTTTGCTGCAGCACAACCCCACAAAACATGGCCTGAGGTTTCAGAACCCTGCATACAAACTGGACACATGCTATCTGGTATGATTTTCCTCCTCCTCAAATTGGCTAAGGTGGGTAAAGCCTCACTGCAAGCCCTCCAAACAAACATTTTGACTGCAGGGGCTAGCCTCAGTTTCCATATTGCTTTCCACACTCCTTGATCATTAGTTCTATTCGAGTTTTCCCCTTCCACTTTACTAATCATATCTCTGTGAAGATGGTACCCACTCTTGACTGTATACATGCCATTGCTTGTTAACCTCCAGACTCTCACATCCTCTCTACCACCAACACTAATAGGAATGGACTTGATTGCTTCCACTTCTACTTTTGAGAACAGTTCTTGAAGTAGGGGTTCTCTCCACCTTAACTGATTAGGTTCAAGTAGTTCACTTACTGATTAGTAGTTGCAGTTTTGTACCTGAGTGGATTTGACTTGATACTCGGGGAGGGAAGGGATCCAACAGTCAGACCAGATGTTAATGCTATGTCCATTGCCTACTCTCCACAGTAGGCCTTCTCTTAGTAAGCTTAGCCCTGCAACAAAGCCCTCAGTTGGCTATAACCTACAAATAGACTCCATTCGGTTCACCTAACCCATAAGAGTCTAATAATAGTACAAATCCAAGCAAAGGAAATGGTCAGACAATGCACATCTCTATTAATTACATGATAGAATTAAATATATATTAACTTTTTTAACTCTTGTCATGTGCTTATAACTTAATGATATTTATTTCTTCATAGAAGAGAATATTTGAGGGGAAAATGAGGACAATTAAGGTCCAATACAAGAATTACATTCTTTTAAAACTACATAGAATCATATATTTTTGTTACTAAAAATAGTAATGAATATATATATATATATATATATATATATTTAGGGCCCTTTTGGATATTTAGAATATCTCAGGCTTCGTTTGGATACTAAGACTATGTTTAGATGTTGAGGTGATATTAAATATTATATAAATAGTAGTGAAAAAATAACGAATAGTAGTAAAAAATTAGTGAATGGTAGTAAAGGTAGTAGTCCAATTAGTACGAATTGATATTTCATGACTTCGAAGTCAAGAATTCAAGTTAGGATATAAGTTGAAACCACTTAAGTTAGGATATAAGTTAAAACCACTTGTGGTAGTAAAACCTGACTTTTAGACTATGTGATAAGTTTTGGACATGCTTTATACTTTGGGGGTGTTGTAGTGACGAGCTTTCCCTTGAGGTAGTAGTTATGGCTCAAATCGGATGTTCCGCAGCAGAGATGGGCTTCTATGGTCACGCCCAAGAGGCCAGGGTTGCTATGCTGGTCGCCCTAGCCTCCCATTTTCTTTAAAAAAAAAAAAAATAGTAGTGAGGTAATCTGAGATGATGCTACTAACCAAACATGGTCTCAGAGTATCTCAGATTATCTATGAATATTAATGAAATAATTTGTGAATAGTTTATAAATAATAATAACGTAGTCTAAAAATATCCGAAAATAATTGTATTTGTAAACAAACCCTTCTTAGTATATATGTAAATAGTAATAAAATGATTTGAGTTAAAATGTTTTATTAGATTTTGGGAAAAGAGATATAAAAATTTGAATAAAAATATTATAAAATTAAAAAATTATTTGAATGTAATTTTTTAATATTATTTTTGTTTTGAAATTTGAAAAAATAGTTTTTTTTTTCTTGCATTTTTGTAGGGTTTGGAAAAGTTGTAAATTTGTAATGGTTAGGAAATAATTCGATGAAAAAGTTGAGAATTTGGAATTGAAGAATATTTTGCGTTTAAGTGATGTTTGGAAAGAAAATATCTAAAAATATTTGAGAACAGTTGTATTACCAAACAGGCCCTTAAACTCTTTTATACATGTTTTTAAATGCTTAAATTACATTATTTATTTGTTTCATATTTTCTTATTGACACTAAAATAATTGATTCGAGATTGTCATGAATTGCCTAATTCATTGAATGGTTCTTAATATAGATTTATGAGTCTTATCGAGAAAGATGAGTATATTGTAATGCCCATTTCATATATCTATCTCTTTCTAACATGGGGTGATCACTTGATTTCTTCTATGCAGGTTAGAAATTCATCAGTCACCACCGGCTTAAGGTTCATTGTTCTAATATAATCATTAAAGACAACCAATGATGTAATTTTTTCTCTTTGAGAAGTATTTTGATGGCCAATGAACTGCTACTGCTGTATATCAAAACTGCACATTTCACATTTGATTGTGTAATGAGTATTAGGAAGCATTCCCCAAAGTAAAATATCTTTGAGTTGAAACCATGTGATTAAGCTTGTTTGAATAATTAGTTGATCTCAACTTTACCTCATTTCATTTCATCTAATCATTATAACTTTTTTCAAATTTCTAAATAAAATATAATAAACAATTTAATTTTTTTAAATAAAATATTATTCAAATATTCGAATAATATTTTATTTAACTTTTAATTTTCAATTTATCTCATCTTAACCTACTATTCAAACCATCCCTAAGAAACAATATATCTCTCTCTAAATTTCGATTGTGAAATAGCAATTCTTCATTTATTTATTCGGAAGCATTCACTTGAGTAAAAGTTCTTAGATCGAGTTGAAACTATATTATTAAGAATCACAAAACGTCCATAATTGGTAGCATCCATATAACGTGTTTGTCTCTCTTTATAATTAGAATATTTAATTTGATTAGATAATTAGAGAGACTCTCTATCGAGTAATTGTATATATAATCATGAAATGCATAAACATAACGTAATCGTTTTGAAAAATAGTAGGATTCACTATTAAAAAATTATTATTATTTTTTTTTTGTAAGTCCCATGTTTTATTCATTTTTTTTAAAATGATTACGCAATAGTCGTAAAATTCATAATTATAAATATATTTTCTCATCTTTTTTTAATCACAATGCTTCATTGTGGAAGAAGCAAGCAATATCTTTCTTTTGTCTTTTGTGAACATATATTTTGGAGAGATAAAATATCTAAGGCCGGTAATGGGTTCTAGGCTCAGTCCAAGGGGGAAATCTCTTAAGGTGGGAAAAAAAGAAAGAATGAAGGAGGGGACTAAAGGCTGAGAAATGATAAGAGTTAGGGGTGTACAAGAAACCGGCCAACCGACCTCCACCGACGGCAACCGACCGGAACCGGCATGAACCGGTCGGCCGGCGGTAGAAATAATCAGGAACCGAGGTCGGTCGGTTCGGTTCCGATTCGACCACATAGGAAACCGATAAACCGACCGACCGTATATATATGTGTGTTTTTAAATATATATCTGATATAAAAACGACGCCGTTTCATATGAAACGGCGTCGTTTTATTCGAGGACTTTATAAGTTGGACGACGCCGTTTGGTCTCAACCAAACGGCGTCGTTTGGTTGGGAACGGGTTAGGGTTATTACCCTTCCCGTTCCCCCCTTCCCCTCTTCCCTCTCCCCATTCTGTTCTGCCGCCCCCCCCCCCCCCCCCCCGATTCTCTCTCTCTCTCCGATTCTCTCACTCCGTGACTTGCTCCGTTGGACGCCGCCGCAGGTTGAACCGGTGAACCGCCGCAGCCCATCTGTAAGTTTTCTTGTGATTTTACAATTTTTTTTTTTCTGTTATATATATTATTCGAAATATGTTTGTTATATAGATATAATCTGTATATATAATGTTATATATAATGTTATATATATAATCATATATAATCATATATAATGTAATCATATATATGATGTATATAATCATATAATCATATATAATGTATATAATTTGTTATATCTATAATGTTATATATATTATATATATAATGTATATATATTAATCGTATTTTATATATATAATTATAATGTTATATTATATATATCTGTTATATATAATAATATGATTATATATGATTATATATATAATGTATATATATATAATCATATATAATGTATATAATCTGTTATATATATAATGTTATATATATTATATATATAATGTATATATATTAATCGTATTATATATATATAATTATAATGTTATATTATATATATCTGTTATATAATTTGTTGTGTAATGTGTATATATATAAGAGATTAATTATTTATATAAATTGAGAGAAGATGAGTGAACAACTTAGATTAGAGTCTTAGACTTGTGATGTTTGCCATGTTGCAAACTAGCTGCTGGGATATTTTGTGTTATGTTTGCCAATTTTCAAATTTGTGATGTTGTATAACATTTATATTTTGTTTTATAATTTAGATGGATTCTTCTTCGTCTCCTATTGATGTTGATACAAATGAAACTCAACCAACCATTAATTTGGAAGATGTGAGAGAGATCAATGTTTCAAAACCCCTTACTGCCCCTACTAGTAGTACTTGTCCATTACCTAAGAAACGGAAAGGGACGGACAAGTCGATTGTATGGGATCATTTTACGAAGGTGGATGGTTGTCCTGTAGATGATCCAAAAGCTAAATGTAATTATTGTGGCAAGATGTATGCTTGCCACTCAAAGAGGAACGGAACTTCAACGATGCAAAATCATTTGCCTTCATGTCGTAAAAATCCCCATAAACGTGGACCTTTGGATAGGTATCAAAAAACATTGACAGGTGAGGCATCACCTGAGGAGGGGATTGGAGAGAGTGATGGTAGTACATTAAGGACTCTTGTAACTCACAAATTTAGTGAAGAGATTGCGAGGTTGGCTATTGCAGAAATGGTAATTTGTGATGAAATGACATTTAGGGTTGTTGAAGGACAGGGAATTAGAAAATTTGCTTGGTCTCTTGAACCCCGGTTTAAAGTTCCATGTCGTGTCACAGTTGCAAGAGATTGTATGAAGTTGTATGAAGTAGAAAAGGGGAAGCTTAAAAAAGTGTTTAGAGATGGTGGCATGAGGATTTCCTTGACGACAGATACATGGACATCAGTACAGAATTTGAATTATATGTGTCTGACTGCACATTTCATTGATAAGAATTGGAAATTGCAGAAAAAAATAATTAACTTTTGTTTAATCCCTAATCATCGAGGGGAGACCATTGGAAGATATGTTGAGTCGTGCTTGCTTGATTGGGGTATTGATAGAATATTTACTGTAACTGTTGATAATGCAAGTTCGAATGATACTGCAATTTCCTATTTGAAACAGTTTTTGACAGGAAATTTGTTGGGGGGTAAGTATATGCACATGAGATGTTGTGCTCACATATTGAATCTTATTGTGAGTGAGGGTTTGAAGGAGTGCAATGATGCAATTACAATGGTTAGAAATGCAGTGAGATATGTGCGTTCATCCCCAGCAAGATTAGAGAAGTTTAAGAGATGTGCAGAAAAAGAAAAAATTGATTGTAAGAAAATGTTGTGTCTTGATGTACAGACACGATGGAACTCAACCTATTTGATGTTGGAGGCAGCTGAGAAGTTTGAGAAGGCTTTCAGGCGGATGGAGAGTGAGGATTATAATTTCCTCTCTTACTTTGATGATGGGCACATGGGACCTCCTAAAGCTACAGAATGGGAGACAGTACGGGTGTTGTCAAGTTTTTAGAGATGTTTTATGAAGCCACTACGAGATTTTCTGGATCTTTATATGTGACAGCTAACACCAGTTTTTTAGAGATTTGTGATCTCCAAACAGAATTGATTATGCTGAGTGAGAGTACTAATACTTGTTTGAAGAGTATGGCCATAAACATGAGAACCAAATATGATAAGTATTGGGGGTCATTAGATAGGATGAATTTGTTCATGTTAATTGCTGTTGTGCTTGATCCACGAAGCAAGTTAGGACTTCTTTCTTTTCATTTGAAGAAAATCCATGATGAGTTTCGTGCTGAGGAGTTGGTTTCGAATGTGAGACAGGTATTAGCAGATTTGTATGAAGAGTATAATGCTACATTCGGTTCCACTACAAGTACTCCTGCTTCTCAACCCCCTCCAATATCTAGATCCATGAATGTTAGTGATGGCAAACATGAGACCAAATGGTTCAAGGAGTGGTATAGGGCATCTTCCACCATGGGATCTAATATTACCAAAACTGAAGTGGATCGATATTTATCAAATGCTTGTGAGGCACTCAGCGAATCATTTGACTTGTTGACTTGGTGGAAAATAAATGAGGCTAACTATCCTATACTTGCGAGGATTGCACGAGACTTATTAGCCATGCCTGTTTCCACAGTTGCATCCGAGTCAGCATTTAGCACGGGAGGTCGTGTGCTTGATCCTTTTAGGAGTTCGTTGGCTCCGAGAACTGTTGAGGCACTTATTTGCACTCAAAATTGGTTAAGACATCCGGCAACACACATTGATATCCGAGAGGCGATGGATAATGTCGAGAGCTTTGTAGTAGAATCGGGTAATGTTTTCAAATTTTCATTGTAATTTAATTTTGCATATTTTTCATAATATGAATTCACTAACATTTGATATTTTATTCTTATTTATTCTTATAGAGTTGACCGCACAATCGAACGTGACAAGTATTGACGATTGAAGATTGAAGACTTGAAGCAATATTTTTCATTTATTTATGTTATTTGTTGTGCTTGTATTTTTGCTATGCTTAAGACAATTTGGTTTGTTTTTCAAATTTATAATATGTAATATTAAATATCTAGTGAAGTTGTTTTTATTTATTTTTAATTATGTAGTAAGTAATATAGTAATTAGTTAGTTAATATGATGAATGCTTTGGTTATTTATTATTTTTATTTATTTATAATATGAATTATAATAAATTGTGACGCCCCCAAATCCCCACACCCAAACATGGGGAAATCGAGACGTCCGGATGGTGACAACCCGGATCACCATCCTTTCGTCGGGTGTCAAGTGTGTGTAAGAGCAACAAAGTGCACAAGATAAACGCAGCGAAAAGCAAGTCAATAAATAAGTACCAGAATTTTTCTTAACGTAATACAAGCTGTTTAAAACATACATAAATGAAATATTACAAAAACACAAATACAGGTTTAAAAGCAAATAAAAAGCATAGCATCAGCAACCCGGCGGAGCCGCATCCTCGGGCTCAGCCTCCTCCTCCTCGTCCTCGAACTCTGCACCAAAAGCTACGGAACCAAAAATGGTTCCGCAGGTAAGTATAACTCAAACACTACCAGATAAAAACACATATGACTCAAACAACATGCATGCAAGAACAACCAAAACACATGCCCCGCAAAACCACATTTTCCACGCACGCCAAAAAAAACCCATATGGCCCACAAAACATCCAAGAAGTCAAACCTCGCCATTATCCCCGATAATGGCCCAAACCACCATTTTCCCAGAAAATGGATCATAACCGAAAACCATACCACACCCACACTGTATGCACCATGATCTCCCCTAGGGATCATCCGCACACCCTGGCTCAGTGCCACACCGTAGAGAACGGCTACGCGTGCGACACCTAAACAAGTGATGCCCAGACTCACGTCACACGCGCGAACCATCTGGGCCATCCTCTAGCCCTCGCCAGCGAAAGGCCACGGAGACGGTGAGTAGGGCGATGCCCGGTTCCGCGCCCGGCGCGTTCGTAGCCAAGCATCCCCTAGCCCCGCTCCCGTCATCGCTCTCGACAACTCAGGGGACGTCACTCAGTATTAACCACTCCCGAGTGACCAGAGGAGTTCCGATTTATGCATACACTATGATCTCCCCTAGGGATCATCCGTATACATGGCTCTGTACCACACCGCAGGTAACGACTGCGCATGTGGCACCTAAACGAGTGATGCCCAGACTCACGACACAAGCGCGAACCATCTGGGCCATCCTCTAGTCCCCGCCACTAGAAGGACCACGGAGTCGACATGACATCGTCACCCTATCGTGCGATCCGGTCGTCGCCCTGCGACAACCCAGGGGATGTCACTCAGTATTATCCGCTCCCGAGTGACCAGAGGAGCTCCACCGTGATAATAACCCATCCCGGCTTGGGCTCGTGAGACACATGCAACCAAAGACCAAAAACGCCGATAAACATGAAACACTCAAATAAAATAAAAAGCACATGAACGAAATTAAAAAGCATAAATATCCAATATGCTACGTACGCCGCACGGCACAACCAAAACAACCAACACAACCAACCAAACAAACACTCCGTCCTCAATCCATCCGACCCCCGAAACTCCTCGGACTCAGTCCGGAATCAACAACCAACAACAGATAAATAAATGAAAGAGCAATATATATTAAAATCTGAAAATAGGGTTTGGAAAATACTTACAGCGCTATATGGCAATTTTAGAAAACAAGCGGCGTTGCAAACGGCGGAAAAACAGCAACGTCACAGTGAAAATTCACTGTGGCCGTGGGTCCGAAAAACCCACTTTTGAACGGGGACAAACTAGGACACGAGATTGATGGGGGATGGTCAAGGGATGGTTGTGAAGCTAATGGAAGTGACGGACGGCCGTGGGTGGCGGCGGAATGGCCGGAAATGGCCAAAAAGAGCAAATCGGAAAACAAGCTCGTGGGAGCTGCTCCGGTGGTCGTTGGAGGCCGGAAATGGGTGGGTTAGGACGGCAAGGGACCGGTGATGAAGTGGTGAAGAAATGGTGGCCGGAGGTGGAGCGACAGCGGCGGATCGGAGTGAAATCCGTGGAGGCTTGTTGGGCTTTTTCCGGCCAAATGGCCGGCCGGTTGGGGGTGGTTTTCGGTGGGGAGGCGCACCGGAGGGAGGGGAAGAGAATGGGACCGGTGGGGGTCCGGTTGGTGGCCGGACGGCGTTGGGCTGGAGGAGAGAGAGGGACGACGCGGGGGAGAGGGAGGAGAGAGAGGGACAACGCGGGGGGGGGGGGAGAAGCCGATCGGGGAGAGAGAAAAAGAGAGAAAAAAAAAAGAAAAGAAAAGAAAAAAAAGAAAGAAGAAGAAAAAGAGAAAAAGGAAAAAGAAAAAGAAAGGAAAAAGGGAAAAGATGTAGAGAAAAGATGAGGTCTAATCCTCATTTCGGGAAGCAAAACTAACCCGCCAAAAAGATTAAAAACCACAAAACAACTAAATAAAACACAACATCAAATAAACAAAATTAAATTGAAAACCAATTTTAAAAACGCGAATAAATTAAAATAAATAGCTAATATATTGATTAAAATAAAAACAAATATTTCAGCGAAAATACACTCAAAAACGGGTCATCACATAAATGATGAATTATTAGTTAACAACAAAAAATTAAAAAGATGTTGAATAATGAATTCAGGAAAAATATATATATATAACAAAAAAAAAAAAAAAACCCAAACATATTGGATAAAAGGGCCAAAATAGGGCCTCAAACCGGGCCCAAAACCCACGACTCAAACAGGGGGAACCGACCGGAACCGGCCGGCAAAGGAACCGGCCGGTTTCCTTTCCCCAGCACGGTCGGTTTCGGCCGGTTGCTTCATTGGTTTTTTAAGAGCCGGTCGGTTTCGGTTTAGACCTAAAACCGAAACCGGCCGGCCGATGTACAGCCCTAATAAGAGTGTCAGGAAAATAAGTAGAGATGTGAAATGGACCTGCTGCAAAAATAACAAGAAATCTCATGTTATAAAATTCAATGGCTACGCTCTTACGTGTACAACATATTTCATCAACTATAATTTTTCAATACAAAATAAAAAAATAAAATCATTTATTTACCTATTAAATATGCTAGTAATTAAAAAAATGTATATTTATCCATTAAACATAGTAATTAGTGTTAAAGATATTTACATTTTTTGTTTTTTAATATTTATAATAAATAATAACACAATAATTTTGAGTTGGTCTCTTTAAATTTATTTTTAGTAAGATTTTGACAAAAATTAACAAACGAATAAAACAACACGTGGCTCTCCAAATTAAGGTAGCAGTTTATTCTCAACATGGTTGGACTTTAAGATAAAGAATTGTAGTTTGGTTTTGGTTTGATCAAAATGAGTAAGAGGAAAAGAAAGAGAGAGAAAATTAAGGAATTTGGCTTGGCAACTGCATCAGTATCCATTGGATTCACACAGGAGACCTCCTGTTATTTTTCCACCAGGAGACAAGCCGAATCTATGTTAAGTAAATGAGAGAAGATGAAACATAAAATGAGGGAGGAGTAGAAGATAAATAGAGCTTCTATATAATTTTTTGGAGGAGGGACGAACTTCAACTTCTTTAGCTTTCTCAACCTCACAACACGGAGTCCAGTGATGAGATTTCTACCAGAAGATAGAATTTAGATCTTTATTATACAGTGAGGATGAGAGATTGTAAAATAATTATATTATAGTGAATTCTTCCATCCTCAAACTCTCGTGGATATAGATATTACGCTGAACTACGTAGATCTATATCCTCGTTATATGCAAATGCGCGAACATTGTACAGTCGCACCGGTCCACTGCCGGGCACAACACTGATCAAAGCCCGAATAGTCTTAGCAGACTGGGAATACTTTTCTCCTTTTTTTGACCTATTGCATTATTTTTAGATGTTAACATATTTAAATCCTACCAAGTGAAAAGGGAATCGAAAAAAATAATTCCATTATTAACATATATTTAAAATACCCCAATATGATAAAAATAAAAAATAAAAAAACTTGACGGGTAGTAGAAATTCCATTCGATCATTAATTTCCTGAAATCTAATAGCGATATGGAAATAAAAATGAACTCATACCAATTTGCTCATTTAATTAATAAGGCTAATGTGATTAAAGAGCTCTTCTAACAAATAATAACTTTTGATGATTGAAGTGAAAACACAACATTTATAAAATCACTGATATGAAAATATATTATAAGATTACGAGTAATCTAGATACAACTTTAGGGGTACAAATCTCCCACATTTGCTTTGAAGATCCATTATCAGGAAGTAGTCTTTTTAACGTTATTCATTTAAAAAAAAAAAAAGTACACAAAATGGGAATTTGCATACTAAACAATACAAATCATTTCCTTAATATTTGTTTGGAAAATGAGATGGTTTCATCTCATCTCATCTCATCTCTTTCAATTCTATTTTATCTGATCTAATTTTCTTTTCAAAGATAATTCAAATATAAATAATTAATTTCAAATCTATAACTTTTTTTATTTAATCATTAGTAATCATTACCTAATTATTATACATTTTTTAAACTTAAAAAAAATACAAAAAAATAATTCAAATTTTTTAAATTTTAAAATAAAAATAATATTAAAAAAATATTATAATAATATTTTAATTTTATAATATTTTTATTTAACTTTTTCTTTCTCATTTTCAAAAATTCCATAAAATATTATAATTGAAACTTTTTTATTCCTATTTAGAAATCATTTCATTATTATTTATAAATTTTTCATCCTTATCTCAATTTCTAAAAAAAATTCCAAAAATTTCTTTTCGGAACTTCCCATATTGTACTGTTTGGTCATTAGAATTTTTCATCTCAAATATTAAATTTTCATCTCATCATTATAATTTTCTCAAATTTTTATATAAAATATAATAAACAATTCAACTTTTTTTTAATTTTTTTAAATTTTAAAATAATAATAATATTTTAATATTTAATCTTAAAACTTAAAATTCTTATATAAAAATTTTCGGTAGTCAAACAGAACCAACCCGTTTCCTTGTTTCCCAAGGCATAATTTTCAAATTCCAATGCTGTTCATACTCGTTAGAACTTAGCCCGCTAATGTCAACTTGTAGCGTAAGACGCACTTCAACGGATTACGTACGTGTCAGAAACCAGGAGGAGCTGCGCGTGAAGCGCAGGTCATCCCATGCCGACTGTGTCTGTTTACTTACCTTGCTTTGCCTCTTCCTCTCCCTTTCCCTCTCACTCTCACTCAAGAGCCTTTTCATTTCCAACCTTTCTTTTTAGAGAAATGCTACACATCATCCTACACCACACATTTTATATATTAAAATAATATTTTTTATTTTTTTTATTTTTTATTTCATTTTATTCTTATTAAACTAATTAAATTATTCTATTTATCACTTACACATTACATATTTATTATAGAAAAAATGAAAAAAAAAATTAAAATAAATATAGTGTGTGAAGTGTGAGGATGATAAAAAGAATTTTCCTTCTTTTTAAACCTCAGAGGCTAGACCACCCCCACTTCATCGGTTCACATACAGGTATGAACTTTGAACTTTCTTCATCACTTTCTTTCTATTTGAACTACTGTTTGCATCTTTTTTAATGTATATGTGCGTAATATACATCGACATGTATATGTTATGTGTGTCTGTCACTGTGTGCGACTTTTTCTATAGCTTTTTAGACTTCTGTGTATACATCTTTTTTAATACGCGTGGACACATGCACAGGTATCTGTGCATGTATGTGCATGATTTATAAGTCTGTTATTTGGATTTTGAAACTTGGTCTGAGCAGCCCGTGTTTTTTTCCTTTTTTTATTTTCTTCAAAATGATATGGAATCTCCTTCATTTGGGTTTGGTGTTTACTCTCTTACAGCTATGGAACCAGATACGGGGTACCGGAGGGCAAAGGCGAATAAGAGGCAACTGGTAGAACTCTATGAAGACGATGATGATATTGACACGGTGTATAGGTTCAAAGTCCTATTACCAAATGGCACAAGTATAGGACTAACAGTGAGGGATATCCCTCTTCCTGAAATGCCTTTCGGGGACTTCATTAATTTGGTGAAAAATGAATACTTTCGAGCTCGTAAGCTGAATGAATCAATGAAGCAGAAAAGAAAAATAGATTGGGAGGGTGATCGCTTTTATCTTGAGGACGTGAACGGTTTAAAGATCAGAGACTCGATTAAATTAAAAGATTTTAAGCCCCACAGTTGTCACATTTTACAGCTTCATGTGAGTATGAGTTGCATTAGTATTCATGTTGTTTGGTTGCTTTAGAATTGTGGGGAAGGAAATGGACGCGCTGGGATCTTTTGTGTACTGGGAAAATTGAGATAAACATTGAATCGGGCCAAGTACATATTTATAATTGCTTACTATACTTTACTTATAAAAAAAAATTGCTAACTTTAGTTCGGCTTTTTGAATTTTGGTCTTTGGATCTTAAATGAAATCCCCCCTTTTTGTAGATAGTAATATACAGAAGTAAAAAATGATATAACTGATAAAAATATGAAAAATTGTATAGATGTGCTCACTTGGTTGTTTTGATCATTTGGTTTTCCTTGGTGATGCATTTGCTTGTTTTTTGACTTGCTTAGGATGGCTCTGGTGTGATGGCCAATACTTTTGAGGTTAGTAGCCCGATTTGGATGCTTATTCGTGTATCATTGCCATAATTTTTAAATTCTGAGTTGCAACACTGTTTTGCTGTTAGTTAGTGATGAACTTTTTGCATTTGCAGAATATGTGGGACTTGACACCAGATACTGATTTATTAATGGAATTACCAGAGGAATACACTTTTGAAACTGCCCTTGCAGATTTGATTGTGAGTTGTGGTTGAAAATTTTATCTGAATGTGCTCGATCATTTTACCTATTACTTGCTTACACTCGGCCACTCATTTTCCAGGATAATTCGTTGCAAGCGGTATGGTCTAACCGTAAGAATGAAAGAAGGCTGATCAGGTAGGACATTACTAATATGAAAAATATGGTTTTCTAGGTCTTTTGGGCAGAACTTAAGTTAATCAATTGCTCGATTTGTATTAAAAATAAATTAAATAAATAGTCTGAAAGTACGTTAATGAGTTTGAATGACCCAATTGTCCGTTAGGCTAATTCAGCTGCAAACTAGATGTTGCTTATGTCGTATGGTGTATTTTTTCAATTAATTCCCTGGATTTTATATCCTCTATTGTAAAATGCTTGGAATTGAATCTCAGTTTCTTGGAAATAATGGAAAGTTTTTTCTCTGTGCCTCTTAGTTGATTAATTCGAATCCCTTCATTCTGTCATTAAAAATAATTCAGAGCACCATACTCGTTCAACCTTGATAATTGGTAATGTGAGAAGAATCTTTGTTTGAACTTAATATCTTACTAATAGAATTGGCAATATATTTGGAACTAGAGAGATTTGTTGAGTTAAAATCTAAATTGGAAGTTCTTTTATCTACTTTCTGGTTGCTAGTAATCCTTTGGTTCATCTGTCAGTTGGATGGTCATTTCGTTTGTTTTACATGAACCTTCGATTTTGCTTAGGCTGCTATTGCTGCACTTACACATACTGTTTTTTCTATTTTTTGCTGCACATGCGCATATACTCTTCAATAATCACTTTGTTATGTGTGTTTTTCATTTCCAGTGTGAATATTGCCAGCGATGATAGCATTTCTATTTTTGACACCGGCCCTGGAATGGATGGCAGTGATGAAAACTCTATAGTGAAGTGGTGTGTGATATCAGTCTTCCTTCACAACTTTCAAGATTACTGTTCGGCAAATGATTTTCCTCTCTTCTTGGCTAAAACAGAAAGTTTGGGTGCATTGAAGGATGGATGGGCAAATTTTAGATATAAGTTATAAAGCTTATATTTGCAAGAGTCTTCTAGTGACATACTAGTGAAATTCACATTTTTTTTCCCTGCATCTTCATTAAACTGATTAAGTAATTTTCTTGAATTGCTTTTTTTGTTTAATTGTGATTCCTTGAGGAAGCAGGTATTGGAGTTTAGGGAGGCCTTGAGAATTGAGAAAGGCACCTTCCTAGAAATGGGAATGAATTTTAGTCAAAAATAAGGAAAGATATAGTAATCTTTGAGGATCCCAAGGGGTAGCATAGTTTGTTGGGGGTATCAAGCCTCATGACCTCGAGGCCAACCTCACTCACCCATAAAAAAATAAATAAAAAGAACTGGCAAGGAATGAGAAAACCTCGAGGACCTGTATACTCCACATTGGTTGCTTTCAGCAAATCTTTATGGCAGTGAGGTCATGGTAAGAATAGCATATAAGGCTAAATCAACGCTGTAGAGATTCATTAAGGAATTATCTGAAAATCTTATTTCTGTAATGGTCTATGTTTATACGACTTTCAATTACTAATTCCCGGCTGCGTCATTTGAAAAAAAGTTTCTTAGTCAACTACTATGCAGGTGCTTTAATATAATCCAATTCCCACAAAAGGTTGACATAATTCTTTTATCTTATTTCTCTGATTTGGCCATGGCTAATATATTCGTCCATCCTATTCAGGGGAAAGATGGGTGCCTCCCTTCACAGATCCTCAAAAGGACAGGCAATTGGGGGAAAACCTCCATACTTGAGGGTAAGATAAAAAAAACCTTGTAGTATGCTTTTTTAATGTTTACTTACTGCATATATGCGTGTATGTTCATAATTATATAATGTATACATTTGGGTAGATTAATTTCTATAATTATCTAAATCTCCATGTGATTGTGTTTACACCACTTGTCAACTCCATAAGATTTTTTTTGTTTAATTTAGGAATATAAATTAATTCCTATGATTTCTATTCACATTTTAGCATTCTAGTCCAATAATAGGGTATTTAGAGTACACTTTCGTAAACTCATCAATACACTTTGTTGTATGTGTATCTTGTGTGTCCCCAAATGAAAAGCATGCATGTATACATTTGGAGATTTTTCATTGTGAAAGCTTTATGGTGTGTTTGTCTAATATATTCAGATATAAATAGGAACTTGCCCATAGGTAATGTCAATAACTAATACAAGCTCTCTCGAGTTTGGAGGTTAAATATGATTTTTAACACAATTTAGTTCTATCTTGTGCACACAAAAGGAACATCAAGAATGCCTTAATTAAATGGAAGTTATAAAGCATAATTTTTTTTTGATCGGTAAATGTAACACCCCGTTCCCGTAGGATAGAGACGTTACTAACAAACATGATAAAATGCCCGGTAAAGAAACTCATTACTCTGATATACCTCATTTATTAAAAAAACTTAATTGAAAGGATGTAAATAGTCTTGAAACTTGAAACTGAATAAAGCAAAACATGAGCTAGTCTTAAACAAGACTAATTATTTGAAATGACATAAAAGAAACTTAATCCTTGTGTAAATGACACTTATTCATCTCTAAGTCCTTATACTAAATCTATTCCTGGCCATCTAGCTCTGCATCATCATAATCACCATCTGTGGCAATCAACATAGAAGAAAACAAAAAAAACAAACAACAAAAAATGAGTCGAATACTTAGTAAATAATACATCATATCGTAAAATACTATCTAGCTTAGCATAAATTTGATTTTTACAGCCTTATCACAACTTTCATATAACATTCATGGATTAACAAGAGCGGAAACATTCATAATCATGGCAAATATGAAGTGTGAATGCATGAGTAACTTGTTTTTCTTGAATTATACTTATTTCATGGTGAACCACGCTTGAGTCCATGGCACCACATAACTTGTCATGTAGTGAAACATGCTTGAGTCCGTGTTTTACTTAACTTGCATAACATGAAGTGAAACACGCTTGAGTCCGTGTTTCACTTATCTTGCTCGACGTGGAGTGAAACACGCTTGAACCCGTGTTTCACTTATCTTGCTTGACATGAAGCGAAACATGCTTGAGTCCATGTTCACTTAACTTGCATGACATGTAGTGAAACACGCTTGAGTCCGTGTTTCACCTAACTTGTGGTAACCACGCTTGAGTCCGTGGTACCGTCTTAGCATAACTGTGGTAAACACGCTTGGGTCCGTGTTACCTTAACTTGCATGACATGTAGTGAAACACGCTTGAGTCCGTGTTTCACCTAACTTGTGGTAACCACGCTTGAGTCCGTAGTACCGTCTTAGCATAAATGTGGTAAACACACTTGGGTCCGTGTTACCTTAAAATGTTTATCTTTCTTGATGCATGATAATTTTCTTGGACTTCTTAGACTTGTCTAGCATGGCATATTCTCGTACATGTCATGGCATAACACGATATATTCTTGTACATGGTATAGTATAGCATGACATGGCCTAACATGACTTAATCATTTTATGACATTTCATGGCATGCATGATCTGAGAACTAGTGAACATGTCATACATGATCTGGCTATTTATTACATGGCCTGCTTGACTTAAGTTATTGCATGAACAATACATGGCATATATGGTTTAAGTACTACATGAATGAAGCATGCATGACCTGGCTATTTTAATTCATAGAATACCTATCTTAAATTATTATATGATCATATCATGACTTCCATGTGATTTTAGTAACATTCAATCCATCAATCAACAATCCATAAAAGCATAACATATATATAGGCTTACTTTCATGTAAATCATCGTGAAAGAGATCTAACCTTGACTTGGCTCTTAGCGCAACGCAGATAACCATCAAAACTATATCATATTATCATACCCAATTATAATATTTACATTACGCGTACATTTATATGATCATACTATTTACCTCTTAGCGCTGCTTCCAAAATCTCACCTCGTAGCTCGTGACCTATACGAGGCACTAGACGTTACTAATCTTTCTAGAAAACGTGTCGTAGCAATCTAATTACTTAAAATCTTACCATAGAGATAATTTAATAAATAAGTAATTAATAAAAAGAATAAATATAATCATAACATAGCTAAATAATTTCTAACTGAATTAACCTAAATTCTAGGTTCGTATGTTACAGTAAACAAGCTTTTATTGATAATAAAGATGGGCAAGAGCCCAAGTACACGGGACGTGTACAAGAGCAATGCCTAGGTGTGATGTTCTTGTGATACAAGAAATTCATGAATGTTCATGCCATTAAAACCAATTACAATCAACCAATGGAATAAAGTATTAAAAAGGAAAACTCTAAGCTCATCCATTGACCGCTCACAATCTTGAAAGTTTCTCTCATTCCTCTCCCTCCAAAGACACCACCATATGTATAAAGCCTAATTTTTTTGAGAATATCTTTTCCTTACATGTTCTGCTAGTGTAATCATGCTAAAGCTTTTTATTCTAAATTAGCATACAGTGAAGCATTATGAATTATGCAAATTTTTATCTTAAGAGAAACTGCATGACATAAGTCACTCGTTGTTTCCTCTATATTTCTTACTTTAGAAAAATATTGTTTCCTTATTGGCGTTTGCTAGTTTAGTTTATTATGAGTTGCTTTCTCCAACAATGCAGCCTTTCTTTGGAATGTTTGGATATGGAGGACCAAGTGCGTCTATGCATCTAGGGAGGTATGGACATGTTACTTTTTCCCCATAATTTTCAGTCCTACCAGGGGTTGATGTTTCTCTCTTGTTCATTTGCTGCACTATATAGGCGTGCTTTGGTATCTTCAAAGACAAAAAGTTCTTGCAAAGTCTATACTTTACATCTTGAAAGAGAGGCCTTACTCAGCAGTTCTGGTTCTGAGCTTAGCTGGAAGGTATGTAAGTGCCCTGAGCAGATTCTTGTCCTTTTCTTGGGCATCTGTTACCTGTGAATTCTTAGATTTTTTATTTTTTATTTTTTTAATATAACTAAAGAGGCCAAGTTAACTTGCACTTATCGCTGCTGGATCTCCATACAGACTACTGGTGGCATGAGGGATCCCTCGGAAGATGAACTTAGCAAATCACCTCACGGGAGCTTTACTAAGGTAGACTTTGGTATTTGTCTTCTTTATTATTATTACCAATATCTAGCAACAGAATTTTTTCTTTTATTTATTTTTGGGTTGGGGGGATGTTCATTATGATACCACACTCATGAGAAGATATTCTTGTTGTCGTTGTACTACTCGTGGTTGTTAGACTACTTATCTTTTGACAAAATTTTCGATGTAAGTGAAGTTTGCCTAAGCCTTAGAATGCTTGACAAGGGGTGTACTTTTCATCTGATTGGTTTGGAATACATTTCTTTTGACTTCTGGCTCCAGTTGGAGTTGGAAGTCAACCCCTTCTGATTTTGCCCTACTCCCCTGACTTTTTGAGCCAAGTCGACTTTCAATCATATTGTTTGAAAGTGAACTTTGAAGGTTGAAAGGTGGAATATTAGATTAGTTAGCTATCATTCACTTTCTATGCGACATGCGTCTATCTCACAAGTTGTTATTTAAGTTCTTATTTTTAGCAAGCACTGAGAGATGCAAATGAGCTAATGACTGGCCATGCAATGATTGTACATATAAATGTCATTAATATTTATATTGTAACATGTAGGGTCCGGACAGAATTCCTGGTTGTACTTGACATGAAATTCTGACCCAATTCATATTGGAAGGGGGAATTCACTCTGCCACTTCAGCTGGCATGTGTCGGAGTTTGACATGTCAGATTGGAAGCTGTGGCTTGGGTTAGAACTGTTGGCATAGTGGACAGACTTATGGTTGACCACTAATGGAACTGGAATGTGTTCTTTTATATTGTTGGACGATTTTGTTAATTTATATATGTAGCTTAGTGCCAACTCATGGGGCTTGTATACATTTGACATTAAGTAATTCTTGTTCGCTTTATGTGGAAGGTTTTCATTTTACGTTTGTTTTCATAAAAATGTTAGCTTTTGGGCTATGCCTATTCGTATCAATATTAATATAATTGTTTACTTACAAAAAAAATGTCACGAGAATCAGCTCTTTCTTGGTTATCTCTATTCTTTTAAAATCTGGATGATGATGAATATGAGGTTGTATATCATCTAACGATTTGAGTACTTTTACTTATCAAAATTTTTTTTTTTCATTAGATCCAAAATGCTCTGAGGACAAAAAATATTATCTTTTCCTATGATTTTGTTTTATCAGTATTTTGGAATTACAGTAGAAGAGTACTTGTGTGAAATCATTTATATAGGTTGTTGATGGGTTTGAGTTAGAAGAGTTTTGTTAATTTACTAATATATGAGTAAGGGAATTTGTTACAAGGGTATTTTGGTTATTTGATTTTATTATATATATCAATAAGAGATTGGCCTTGTTTGGTTACACAGATGAGATGAGATGAAAGTTGAAAGTTGAATAAAATATCGTTAGAATATAATTTTTTAATATTATTTTTGTTTTGGAATTTGAAAAAGTTGAATTATTTATTATATTTGCATGGAGTTTGTGAGATTTGTAATGATGAGAAAAGATGAGATGAGATGGTTTGTGAAAACAAATCACGCTTGAGAGAGGTGATGTGAGGTGTATAGCCTCCTCTTTCTTACCATGCAAATCTCTTAGCATGGTATTAGATATTAGGGTTTACATTCTTACACCTTGTTGGCCTCTGTTTTTCTCCCTTTCTTCTTCTTCTACGAACACTGACAGAGTGACAGTCCCACAAGCTGCCAAAAAAGAAGATTGGGATCAGTGCTAGGAGACCATTCAAACCTAGTTCCAACAAAATGGTTGTATATATGTTTGAATAATAGTTCACTGGACTAGTGCAGCCTGACATAGGAATGAATTATTAGTAAGGTTGAAGGTGTATAATGTATTCTGGTTTGATAGATGAAGTCCTTTCATACTTTTTAAAGATAGATGGCATTGTAGGTTTGAATTTGAAAGGGTTTTTGAGGCTTACGGCTCTTGTGGGCCCACATGAAGTAAATTTTTAAGGCGAGGATTGGGATTATATTTTCATTAAGCTAATGCCTTAATGTTGAAAGTCAATAATCTCAAGTGCGTAACTTAGGTTTCATTTTATACTTGGGGGAGGTGGCCTCATAACAAATCTAAGGAACAAATAGTGTTTTTTTCATGTCTGAGGACTTTGCGGGTTTTATCCGTTGCTTTTGAGTTTACTAGGTTTCATGTGTATCTTTTTTTTTTTTTCACGTATCTTTCTTTTATTTTAATCTCGGATGTCAAGGGCAGCAATGTCTTTGTTTCAGATTCATTGTCGTGAGTCAGCAATCTAGCTGAGTTTTTGTCTGTGAGGGATGCACATCTTGATCCCTGCTGGTGAAGCAGAAGACCAGTGGTGATAAGAATTCATTTACTTTCTTTTGTAGTGTAGAAAATTTATCCGATTTCACTACCATCTTGCGAGTGGTGCATAAGTCTAACATTTAACAAGTCTTGTTAAGCTGATATAACCTTTGAAACTGTTGCTGATCTAATTTCCACCATGTCTTTGGGAAAAGGTTGTCTTTGTATTGTCTTGAGCACAATATTCTTTTAATTATTTAGAGAGGTAATTGTTTGTCTATTCTTTCTGTGATCACATTGTACAGACTCAGAGATGAGACATTTGTTTCTGTTCTTTCCATGATCACATTATACATGCTTGTAACTATGCAATTCTATATTGACAGATTGAGATTTTTGAGCTGAAAAGAAATAGCCTGGACATATTTATACTCCAATGCAAGATCAAAGACATCTATTTTCCATACATTCAGGTATGTTTGCTCCAATGAAAAGCATCATAATTGCAGCCAACTTGTAGTTTCATAGATGCACCCAATTAGATATATTTTAGAATTGGAAATACAAAATTTTTTGAGTACCTGTGTGATTACAAGTAAGAGTCTCGAGGCAAGTAATGACCTTTAGGTTGTTATTAGGGCATAGCTATAGGTGGGTAAAAAAAAAAAATGAATAAATAAAAATTATAGGGTTCTTTTAATAGTTTGTCAATGCTGGTCCCTGAAAATTTCCTTCCAATAAGCCCCCTTCCCAGAAAAAAAAAAAAAAAAAAAAAAAAAATTCCCCTAGCTCTATCATTGGTTGTTATGCCTTTTCTGCTCATGTTGGGATGTGCATCATGTGCCACTCGGGATGCAAGGAAGATTTTGCCCATTGTAAGATTCTATTGTTGTCGAAATCAAGTTATTTGATATTACAATTAATAGAATATGTATAAAGTTTGCACCGAAATAAGCCCCCCCTCCCAAAAAATAGAAGAAAACTCCCATAGCTTCATCCCTGGTTGTTATGCCTTTTCTGCTCATGTTGGGATGCGCTTCATGTGCCACTTTGGTTGCAAGGAGGATTTTGCCCATTTTAAGATGATATTGTTGTAGAACTCAAGTTATTTGATGTTTCGGTATGAATTAAGCTTGCAGTATCAATGTCATTCTTTTTTGTCAATATGGCTTGGCTGGATTTGTCTTTGGCCTGTAACAACTAGCGTGGCCTGTGAGCAAATCATTGTCTTTGTCCCTAGCACATGTAAGACAAGTGGAACTTTCTTTTTTCTTTGGTAACTTAAGTAAACTATGTTTGTGATATCTAATGTATGCACAAACTTCAAGACGATCTACATATGCTAGGGATGAAAATGAAAGAGCACAAGGACAATTTATAATTTCTCAAAACTCAAAAGAACAAATCTTCAAAATCATGATGATTTCATGATGCTTAATCCATCAACAATCTGATTTGCCACACAGACTTGACAATGTTATGTGACCGTGCTTATGAGTGTTTAATGAGTAATAATATATAGTTACTTTCCCATATACTGGGATAATGCATTGCCTTTATTAATAAAATTATTGCTTATCTGCCAATATATGTATGTGTATATATATTGATTTAGCTATGTAATTAGGTGTTTTTTTATATACTTCCTGTGTACTCGGACAATACCTATTTAATTTATATTAATGAAGTTATTTTTACCCATAAGATATATATATATATATAGATTCATATAGCTGGTTTTTAAATTTTCCATAGTGGTGTACTGGTCGAATTACTTGACACATGCAAGCATGTGCCAATGCTTTATTGCATCATATACACGTGCAAATAAAATTTACTTTCTTGAGAGGTTTGTATACTTTTTGAGTAAACCTTTCCACATCAACCATTGTGGTCATAGAGGCATGCATTTTTCATTAGCAATAAATGCATTTTCTTGTGTGCTTTAGCATCTCCCAGGGCATAGAGCTTTATATTGTTATTATTATTAGTGTAATTATTATTCTTTGGTAGGTCCTGTGCTTGATATTTTTGTGTGTTTTTTCACTGATGTGCAGTGTGATGAAGTGGGCAACTCAGCAAAGACAATTACACCGATAGAATTTCAGGTTTGAGATTACACTGTTACGTTTTCCACATGTTTCATATATTTGTATGAATTCCTTGTCAAATGTATATCTGCTGGTCTTTTTTATATTTTTTGGTGGTTCAAATGGGTCAATTTGCTTTAATATTGGAGCTTGACTTTTTACACTGTTCTCTTTCCAAATATGGTTGGTTGTTGTTTATTAAGAGTATGCTTTCCAAGTTGCCTACTTATTTCGTCTCTCTATTCTATATCCCTGTTGGTGTTGCTAATCAGGTGGAAAAGTTTTGAAGGTGCTTTTTTTGGGGCGGCCTTTATTATGAATCCAAACTTCATCTTGTTAATTAGAAGACAGTTTGTACTCCCTTTAATGTTAGAGGCATGGGGTTAGAAATTCGCTCAGTTTCAATCAGGCCCTGCAGGAAAGTGGTTGTGGTGGTATGCTATGGTGAAAGGCTTTTTGGCGACAGGTGACTGATAGAAAATGTGATAGTTTGGCCAAAGGATGATGTTCGGAAATTCTTACAAGATCTTATGGGGTAAATATCTGGAAGAATATAAGAAGGGTCGGGAAATTTTTTATAGATTTGTTACTGTTGATTAGAGGATGGTTCTCAGATCAAGTTTTAGATTTGTAATGGATGTGTGATGCGACCGTGGAAGGAATTGTTTACAGAGTTATTTTGTATTGCATGTGATAGGGATGCGCTGGTAGCCAGTCATATGCTTATTCAGAACTCAGTTCATTGGGATTTGAATTTTATTAGATTGGTATGACTGTGAGGTTGACTTTGTATCTTTCTTATGTTTAATGCATTTTACCGAGTTCTTCTTAAGTTTGCTTTTTCTTACCTTTGGAAGGGCCATTGGAGGTCTATAGTTTCAATGGGAGCTTCATTTATCACATGGACGGCATCCCTAGGTTCAATTATTTCTATGAATAATCTTCACCAGCGTCATATTGTAGCAAGTTACTGAAGTTGTATGCATTGTTTTGAATTTCGTTCCATTCTGGTCATTCCGATCAGAATGTTCCAGTAAACTATACCTCATCGTTCCTTTTCGTTCAAAATTCTGTCCGGTCTGGCCTATTCTGGCCGGAATTTGCATACTGGACCCTATTCTGTTACAAACTGTTTTAATGACAATTTTGTAATTTTCTTGAGTTTTGCTGGAAATTTTGGGAAATTTGCAATCTATATAGTATTTATATAATTCTAAAATCTAAAAGGTATTGATATAATTTTAATTTTTTTTATAACTTTTTAAATATGTCCCCTCACTCACTCTTTTGTTAAACATCATCATTTTTAATAATTTATCTGTTTTGTTTTCTTTATTGTTTTGTCTCAACTCAAGTTTGTGGTTTTTTTAATATTATCTTTTAACACCAATATCTCTACCTTTTTTTTTTAATTGTTTTCAATGTATTATCATTTCTTCCATATATTTAAACACATATACGATGCACACTTGTATTTATTTTATTACTTATCAGTTTATATATACATATAATAAATATATAGTTAATTTTGAAATGGTACACTGGAACGCACCAATCCTGAAATATTCTATTTCAGTGATTAAACCTGAATGATCACTGAAACAGAATTTAAAACATTGATTGGAATGGCTGGAATTGACAGAATTTCAATTCCGGTCAATGTTTTAAATTCTGGTCATTTTAGTATTTTAGGATCTCGTAATCTAACACATTCTCCTATTGCCTCTCTATATTTATTTTTCAATTTACCAAGTGGTTTAATGGCCATACCTGAATGATCCACATGACATCTGCATTAAAATATGAAGAAAAAAGGGATGGAAATATATGCGAGTAGTCCCTTTATCCATATGTGTTTCTCCCAGTACCTATAGCACCACTCAAATATGAAAGTACTGAGAAGGATTCTCCTGACTTTTCAGGTTAATGGTGATGATTTAGCTGAAATTGAAGGGGGAGAGGTTGCTGTCACCAACCTGCATTCCTGCAATGGTCCTGACTTTATTCTACAGCTTCGTTTTTCCTTTAAGCAAGCTAATTCTGCAGCCAAAAGTCCAGGTAGGTTACTATTCCTTGTTAAATCAACTAGCTCTTATTAATAAAAAAATGTCCAAGGTATGTTGCAGTTGTTTTCCTTTTTCTTTTTTTTTTTTTTTGGTTTTTAATGAGTTTCAGCTGTGAGCAATTCCGGCTACAATTTTGGTTATTTTTCATTTTTTCCTCTAAGACTTGGATATGTCAGGTTCAACAGCATCTCAAGAAGCCAATGCACGCCTGAAGTGTGTTTATTTTCCATCCCTTAAGGTATAAGAGTAGCACACAACCTTTCACATTATGTCATTGAAATTTTATAGGCTGTTTTTTTCAGGGGAAAGAAAGTTTTGAGATGATTTTGGAGAAACTAGAAGCTGAAGGCTGCAGTGTCACAGAAAACTATGAAACCTTCAGTCGTGTCTCTGTTCGACGGCTTGGCCGTTTACTTCCGGATGCTCGCTGGGTAGGTTGTCAATCTTGCCATTTTATCTGATGAGTGCTGAGTATTCTTTTCTTATCACTATCTGATTGACTTGGTAGCCCAACATCTTTCCATTTTTTACGGTATATAATTTCTAAACCACAGTGTGAAATGTGGAATTTCATAATTTGCATATTTTCTGTTTCCTAAAGTGCTTAGAATTTTTGATCATCACATGCCATGCATGTTCTAAACCATAGTGTGTCCCATTTTTGTGTCACAAGTAGGTAATGTACGGACACATTAATTAATTGTATTTCATCCATTGTTGAACTATTGTTCTTGACTCATTATTTCATTGTATTATAGCTTAGTTATTGGTGTTGATATTAAGTTATTCTTAGGAATAGTTAAGTATTGGTCCTTGGGGTTTGGCCTTGGCAAAAGTTTAAGGATGGTTAAAATTTGGTTAATATGTGCCAAAAAAACCCCACATTGGAATGAGCATTGCTAAAAGAATTTGGATGTTAACTACAGTCATTTACCAAATATGGAAGACTACAGTGACTTCATCAAACATTAAAATAATACTTTCTCACTCCAAGAAATATAATTATTATTAACATTTAATTGGTAGAACTACAAAATGTGATAAAAATGAATTAAATAAAAAAATTATTAAATCAATAATATTTTCTTATTACATAGAGAGCAAATGGATAATTCAATGTGGGGATTGAATTTAAATGAAATGGGCAAATGCAAATTCATGTGATATTAGCTATAATTTGAAGATACATTTGGCCAATGCGATGAAAATGCTCTTAGTGGGTAAAACCCCTAGGCTCAAAAGGCATCCCAATCCAGCCCATTGAAGGGGCACCTTTGAGAGACAAGTGGGAAGAGAGAAGGAGAGAGGAAGAAGGGATAGGAGGGGACAAAGGCTGGGGAAAATAAGGTGTGTCAAGGGGAAGGTAAGTTGTGACATTGATAGAGGGAAGGAGGGGACATAAAGGAGAGAGGGGTCAGATCAGATTTAAGGGAGGGCTTCCAAACTCCTACAACTTCTTCAACCTCACGACAAAAGCTCCAGAGAGAGAATCATCTCTAGAAAATAAGTCTCCAACCTCCATTGTATAGAGAGAAATGAGAAACTATGAGAGACTGTAAATTATTCATATTATAATGGATTTGCCCCATGGATGTAGGCTGTGTTGAACCATGTAAATCAGTGTGTCTCTATTTCCATTTATTTTTCTTGTATTTATTTTCCATTCATTGTTATGAATGTACATACGAACATCGTACAGGCAGTCACTCTAGACCACCACTGGGGGCTCCAAACTGCGCCAATATAGGTCCATATCGTCACTGTGGGCCAGGAATGATTCTTCCTCCTATTTTTGGCCTATTGTGCTATTTTTTTGGCATTAACAGTCACCATCCAATCTCATAGTATCTTTAGAGTCGTACGTAAGTCTTTTCAGTGTTGCATACACGTCGTGTTGAAGTGTTTCTGATATCTTTCTTTTGGGAGTAATTTCCTTTATTCTCATTCTTGTTCTATTATTCAGCATCTCAAAATTCACTCATTCAATTATCATTATAAGAATTGCCTATTGTTGCCATTTATCAAATTTTCATACCAACATGTAGCATAACTAAACAAGAACAGTAACAGAGAAAAATTCAACATAGAATTTCATTAGCTGCCGATAAAATGTAACTGAAATTGTTCCAATACATCAGATCTACGTTTATTTCACACCTCAGTTTCTACAGAGCTGAGTGAATGTACACACATGTAGGAGTCTTAGTAGAGCTGTTTCCTGGCCTAAGCAACATTGTCGAGCAATATGCCATCTCATGCCACGTTTTAAGCATATACTCATCACAACTCTACCCTTGCCACCATGACTTTTCCCAAATTGGTACATCTTTTGTCTTGATTTCTTGGCAGATTTCTATTCTCTTGTGCTATTTCTGCCCATCTTTTTGGCAGGCCTATTCTTTTTTGCATCTCCAGCATCTCCCAATCAATGCTATTTAGAAAAGAATAGCCTATTCCTCCACGTCTGGGTTTTATAATTATTCTAATTGCCTCTCTCATTATATTGGCCTCAATGGAGCCATTGTACTAAAAATATCTCATGGCTTTGATTTTCATCTTGGTCGAATTCCCAAAGTGCTAGCCTCTTTTTTGGTTTTCACTCCTCTGAAGGCTTTCTTCATATGCTCTTATCACACCTACATCATCATCCATGCAGCTGATGTCAGCAATCTTGAAGGTGGAATTGGTGAATACAGTGTTATTACCTTAATTGCCTCTCCTTGTATTCTTTAATGCAAGTTCTGGTACTGCTCTTCCCTTGTGTTTTTTTTCCTTTATTTTTTCTGGGCACTCTGTCCTTAAGTTACTGCTTGAGCCAGTTGTATAATTTTTGTACAAACACTTTCTAGTAATGGCTAGAATGCTTTAATACTGTGTCCTGTGGCATCGCAAGAAAGGAAGAGTTAAGACTTTCCCCAAGCATGCCACCTAATAGAATTAACTTTGAATCCATAAAGAAAATTCTAACAATTGAATGTAAATAGTAGGAAATAAAATTGTCTTGAAGACATGGCCACCAGTCATTGTTTTTCACTTCTTTTTTTGTTTGTTTATATAGTATATATGCCTTTATATTTACCTTTCAGCGCTGCATGATGGGCTAGTCTCATATATCCAATTCATTTGCTTCACCACAGGCACGGCTTCCTTTTATGGACTTCAGGCACAAAAAGGGAGATAAGGCCCATATACTGAAGAGATGTTGCTGGAGGGTTAAATGCTTTATTGGTAGGGTGGTTGTGTTTCCTATAAGTTGCCACATTTATTTTCATATATACATTCTAGATATCTTTATTTAAATGCTTGTGGAATTGTTCTGGTTGCAGACACTGATGCTGGTTTCAATCCAACACCTTCTAAGGTAAGGAATGATCTTCCGAGTATATGTAAGAGTGCGTCAAGTAAGTTCATTTTCCATATCTTGGATCTTTGGGACCTTGCAAAAATTGTGGATGACAATTTCCTCACTGCACCATGATCTTGTCATAGTTTTCTTTCCTTTCCTTTCCTTCGGTTTTGTTTTCTAAATTAGTCCTCCCACATAAAAGACTTGAGGATATGGTATGAATGAATGATACAAAAACACAAAAACAGGATGAATTTAAACATCGTTAGTATCTATAATCTTTGAAATGGAATGAGGAGGTCTTTGGCCATTCTATAGCTCTCTATGAATGAATGGCTGATCACCTCAGCCCTCAATCCTCTAGTTTTCTAGATTTGGAAGAGTTTTGTTATTTTTCTTTTTGCTAGTTGGTTTTCTTTTGTTTACTTCCTTTGTAATTTGGTTGCCCACCCTTTTGTGCTTTTAAGAATATTACATTATTTATGAAAACATATCTTTTACCTGGATATCATGGTGCCCAGCCAGGCTAGCTTGTCCTGCCTGTTTTTGTTCAAGTAAAAAAAATGTGCTAAAAGTTTATTCACCTGCTGCTAGTAATCGCTGTAATCATTAAGCCATGCTGTAGAAACGGAAATGTTACAAGTTGGAGGATTTGAGGAGGTTGTCTTGTATGCAGATAATCATGTGTGCTTGCATGCTCATGGCACCTAAATGGGTGCTTTCATGGGTATGCAGAAAACAGATTTATGTAGGCGCATGGAGGAATAACTAAGCAAAGCTTACAAATAGTGTAATTAAAGACTATTTACTTTTTCTTTGTTTGTTTTCCATTTTCCTAACAATGATAGGTAATTGTGTTTTATGCAGACTGATCTGGCCCACCATAGTCCTTTTACTGCTGCTCTAAAGAATTTCGGCAATAAGCTTAATGAAAAAGAGAAGTGTAATCTTTCTGACAGTCACAATAGAGAACTCTTCTGAGATAGCTCATGTTAATTGCTATGTGCTATTCTCATTTACATAATTTTGTACCTGCAGTTGTTGATGTTGAAATTTATAGAGACCAAAAACTGTTGACTCCTTTGCAACTGGAGAGAGAGTATCAAGATTGGATTCTTCAGATGCATGATCGTTATGATCAAGAAACTGAATGCGGAGAGGATCAACCTGTTCTTGTTGTCAGCCCTGCAAACAAAAAGGCTCTTGGCATATCATCTGATGGTAGGCATAAAAAATGATAAACAGCTTGGTTTCCCAAGTGTTTTATGTTAATATATATGTGAGCTTGATATGCACTGAAGATTAACTTCCTGAAAACTTAAAGGCATGTTTGGATACTCAAAAATTCTGATTTCTAGGAAGGATTTTTATTTTCCATCGAATTATCTTTTAAGAAAGCATGCCATTTCCAATATAGCAGCCGCTGGTGCTGTGAGGGAGATGTAGAGTGCTCTTTTTATATTGACAAGTCGAATAGTTGATTTTAAAGATGTAGGTGACTTATTATCAGAGGCAGATAAAGGCTTTGCTACAATTCGGCTTGAGACCTGTCATTTAAACCAAAGTGCAAGTCTCCAGAAAGGATATCTTAAAGGTGTGGCAGTTTACGAATGGGCTACTAAATGGGAAAGGGGTGGTATTGATCCAAATTGGCTGAGAATTGAGAGAAGTGAAGGTGATTGGTTGTGGATTTTGGTGGTGTGCAAGCTTGTGTTTCCAGATCTGCACAGTAGAGTCCATCAAACTATTGACCCATGGACAAGGACCAAAGTAGGGTTATAGGTGCAGGAGCTAAGTGGTTTTAGAAGTTGGGACAAAAATTCAATGATTTCCCAAGAGAACCAACTGTGGGCTGGCAGTTTTGGTCTCCAAACTTGTCCAGAGTTTGATAAACTCTTGTCCTATCTTTGTGGCAATTTCTTGGTCCCTATTCCATACTGTTTGAGTGGCTTTTCCAGAGGTGTATTGAGACATGAATGTTGGACACTTGGTGTTTGTTGTGCAGCAAAAGAAAGTGGGTTGAATGGGGAAGGGTTCAGCCGACAGGTTTTGCACATGGTTTCCTACCATTGTGTCCATTGGGTTTTGATCATTGCTAGGTTTAATTCTTAGGGTAAAATGAGTGTGATTTGATGACATTTTTGACCTAGATGTGATGCTATAGGCGTGTGAAGATGGCTGGATTTGTTGCAGAAAAGTTTTGAAGAATAAGGGTGCAGTTCGGCAGAAACAAGTTCCATTTCCAAGGTGCAATAGTTTGGTTTTAGGAGTGACTATGGGAGCTGATTGGCTTCATATTAGGCCCGAATTTTCCAGAGCTAGGTAGCATGAGAGTGGGTTAATCAAGTGCAGAAAAAAATTGATGAGACAGTTGAAAGAACGAGGTTTTGTTGGCTTGTTCTTGGAGTGCATCAGTTTGCACCTAGTGCATCTGATTGGGTGATTTCTTGGCGTTGACATGCCTTTCCACTTCATGACATGAGTTGCAATCTATCTACTATTCTAGAGCTGTGGAGAGAAAATTTCAGAAAAAATTATGGAGAGAAAAGCTAGAAGGAATCGGCATGCATGGTGTCAAAGTTAATATTCTATGGCATGATGAAGGGTTTTGGGAATGTAAGATTGAAGTCATGATGGAGTGCTGACCATGGTTAAATCCATGGTCAACCTATGGGCCTTTCTCAAATCTATCGAGCTTCCATGGCTTGCTATGGAGCAATTACCAAGCCCATTAAGTTGCCAAGTCTTCTTCATGCCACTTATCATCCTACTATTGGCCTCTTGGCAACCTATTTCTACCAAAAAAAAAAAAAAACTATTGCTCTAGAAATCTCAAAAAATTGTAACTAAAGCAATGGGGGAAGTCATTTTGCCAAATCATGATGCAAAATCTCTCTTTCTTTAAAGATCATAATTTCCACTTAGCCAAAGTCATGGGTTACTATTGTCAAATTCTCAATATTTGACAATGTTACTGAGTAGTCTCGAGCAGGGTGTTATAGGTAGTGTGGCCTTTTGGTGTGGGGTTGTGGAAACATTTCGGGAGGGTTTTGGATTTTTTGTAAGGGTGATGGCTCTAAAGTAAGTTTTTGGCATGATATGTGATGTGGGGATCAAGGGGCTTAGAGCTATTTTAAGTTTGAGAACTTTTGGCTGAAAACTTAAGGCTTTGTTGATAGAGGCTGATGGGGTTTGGAGAGTGAAGCGGAGGAAAGACTCTTAGAAGCTGAATCACTTGGAAGGTCAAGTGGTGACATTAATGGATGGAATTTCGTTGAGACAGAAGTTAGGGGCCCTATGGTTGAGGGAAGGAGGAGAAACTCACAAATTTCTCCCATCAAGGGGCAAACTTGCATGGGAGTAGCAATAAAATTGAGATGATGGTGGTGGTGGATGGTATAGCTTCCTCAAATCAGTCTACAATCAATTTGATGGGTTAGTGTTTGAGACAATAAATCATCAAGGAAATCAGGTGGCTTGAGAAGCCTTTCGAAGATGATGAAATTCCCAAAGTGGTTAAAAATATGATTTGTGACAAAGACTAGGCTCTGATGGATTCATCCTGGCATTCTTCCAAATTTGTTGGGAAGCGGTCAATGGGGGTGTTTTGAGAGTTCCATGCAAAAGGAAGGTTTGAAAAAAGTTGCATTCCAACTTTTATAGAAATTATTCCCAAGAAACCCATGCAAGATGTGGTTGTAGGGAGAAATGGCATTCTTGGATAGTGTGCTATATATCTGGTGGGTTTGTTCAACAGAGCTCGTGGCTTGAGACAAGGTGCTTCACTATTCCTGCTACCTTTTGTTATAGTCATGGTGGCTGTAAGTAAAATGGTTTCAGGTTTTGTGGAAGTTTTTTCTGGTTTTTCAGGGGGAAATAGTAACTGTTGCACCATTGATAGTTCCTATCTTTATTTCTAGATGATACCTACTGTCACATTCAAACTTTGAGGGCACTTCTCTTATACTTTGAAGCTGCCTCTGGTTTAAAAGTGAATCTAGCAAAATCAAAATTGGTCTGGCGGTCAATGCTTCTAATGTGGTGATTTGACTAGTATAATGGGGTATAAGGCATGCTCCTTGCTTATGAAATACCTTGGCCTTCCCTTGGTGCTTCTTTCAAGAAAATGCCCATATGAGATACTGTGATTTAAAAAATGGAGTAAAGATTGGCTAGTTGGAATAGTATATATTTCCCAAATGGGGTAGAATTTACCTAGATTAAAAGCACTCTATCCAATTTGCCCACATACTTGTCCTTATCTTCCCTTCCCTTAAAGGTGGCTAACTGTATTGAAAAGCTACAAGGTGTGATTTCTTATAGAACTGGTTGGGTGACGAGTTCAAGTTACAACTAGTGGGTTGTGCAAAGTATGTATTGCTCTTTGAGGGAGGGTTGGGAGTTCCTAACTTGTTTTTCATCCAAACTCTTTTGGCAAAATGGTTGTGGCAATATCAACAAGAAATAGAAGTTCCATGGAAGGCAGTTTTAGATTTGAAGTCAGGTGGGAAATGGGGGTAGTTGGTACTTGAACAAGGTGCATGGACCATGGAAGTGCATTTTTCTTGGAAGCGCATGTTATAAGGTGCACTCCTTATAAGGTGTTGACTGTTCAGCATAGCCCCTCTTTTCCTTGGAAGGCACGTGGGGAAGGTCGTTTGGAAGACTCGCATGCCTTCCAAAGTCATTTTTTTAAGATGAGCAGCCTCACTTGGGAGCATCTTGACGTTGGATAATTTGAGGAAGCGTGGCCTTATTGTTATGGAGTGGTGTTTCATGTGCAAAAAGCATGCGGAATCTGTGGATCACTTACTTTTGCATTGTGAGGTCACAAAGGCCTTGTGGGATGGAGTTTTCAGCAGAGTTGGGTTGGCTTAGGTGATGCCTTTGAGCGTGTTGGAACGGGTTATATGGTAGCTCTGAAGTGGCTGCAGTGTGGAAGATGGTTCTTGTGTCTTATATAATGCATTTGTTGGAAAGGAAAGAGATGTGTTTTAATGATAAGGAGCGCACCTTTTTGGAAATCTGGAATTTTTTTGTGTACTCTTTATTGCAATGGTTTTCTGCTTTAGTGCTTAATGGAGCTTCCACTCATGACTTTTCCATGTCATTTTCTGTTTTTTAGAATGTATTTAGGTGTTTTCTTTTGCATACGTCTTGTGTACATAGGCTTCGCCTATTTTGTTCGTATCAGTAAAATTGTCTTCTTACTTATCTAAGAAAAAAAGGTGCATGAACCACACAAGGTGGGGTGTGGTAGCACATAAGAAGAGGATGGGGGTTTTGTCTAGACAGACATATTGATTTGAAGTGGGTGATGGATCAAGAGCCAAATTTTGGGATAATCCATGATATGGAGATAGGAGCCTCAAAACATCCTTCCAGTAGTGTTTGAGGTTAAGCGGGTGAAGGACGCTTTAGTATCTGACCTCTTGAAATTCTTTAATAGGTAGATCCTCTTAATGGAATGTTGTCTCTTTTATAGCAGCACAAGATTGGGAAGTAAATACCATTAGAGTTCTTTACAATACTGTCTTCTACAAGATTTACAGTTAGTAATGCGGATAAGGTTCATTGTTCGATCAATTTGTCAAGTTCTAACCATCCAAGGAACTAATGCAATTTCGTGGAGGAACATTGGATTACTGAGGCACCCCTTAAAGCATCCTTTGTTATCTAAATATCGTTCTTAAGAAGATTCTCACTATAGATAACCTATGAAAATGCAGAATATCTATGATGGATTGGGGCTGCATGTGCAAGAACTGGGAAATGGTAGAACATTTGCTACTTCAGTGTGAGGTAGGAACTTGTGGAACTTCTTTGCTAGAGTAGGATTAGCATGGGTAATGCCTAGAAGGTTGGTGGATTTTCTAGCAGGTTGGAGGGCCCTAAAGTTGCAGCAATATGGAAGATGGCTCCCATATGTCTGTTGTAGTGCATTTGGGGGGAGAAGAATGGTAGAAGTGTTTGAAGAGCAGAGAATGGATGAACTTGAAGTTTTCTTATCAACACCTTGTTTCTTTGGAAGGTCAAGACAGATTTTAGTAGCGTTTATGAATTACTTGTATGGGTTGTAAATCCTAGATGGATGTTTATCTTGTTTACATCTTGTGTAATTGGGCCAGGCCTATTGGTATCAATTATTGATTCATAAAACTTATTTATTACTTATCAAAAGAAAAATATTGCTGATTGTAAGAATGTATGAGTAGCAGAAAACATGCAAATCCGAAATGGAACAACTCAATGCGATATCCTTTTTACAAAAGTTGTGTTAAAAGAGAAAGTATTTGGTGTTGGCTACCAATTTGGTTACCAATGAATTCGTATTGATTGAATTGAAAATTACAAGATGTCTTATCCTAACATATATACAAAAGCTAAGACAGAAAATTGAATCTGTACAAGATATTGGAAACCGAATCAATAGACGGCAGCTATCTACTCCTTATAATTTGCATTTCAGACTCCAAAGAAGCAAGCGGCTCCTCTAGTTTTCTTGCAAATTAGGGGCTTTTCTTTCCAAATAAAGCAAAGTCAAACTGAGTTATAGGGAACAACAACATGCAGCTCTGATCCACAATTTGCACCTCCTGATTTTCTTCTAGTTTTCTCAATAAGTTGTGCAAGATTGGGAGGGGGATTTGGTTTCCTCTTCTTTTAGATATTATACATTTTCAAGATAATACAAGGAGGTGTGTTTAGTATATGGAGGATCCCATCCTAGGGACACAAGTTTGAAGTGAGATCATAGTATAAGGTTTTTTTGCTGGACAACCCGGGAGTGAGGAAGTGAAATGTCATTGTGGTGAATTGCTGTAGTATGTGTAATTAGAATGGGGACTCCATTGAACTTCATCATTGTGAAGTAGTGAGAGACTTATGGTGTTTGCTATTCAAGGAGTTTGGTATCAGATCGACTGGCTGATGCTAGAACAGTGACATGGTCATGAATTTGGGAGGATAGATGCTTAATTTAGTGTATTTTGAGAGAGTGGAATGCAGGGAGCTTTGGAAACTAGTAGCCTCAACTCCCTTTATACATTTATAGCAGCTCTTGATACTTTTTTTTTTTTTTTTTTCTAGCTTTTCAGATTGTTTTAATTGGTTTTTTCCTTTTTATTCTGAATAGAGGTTCCTTTGTATACTTCTTGTGTACTAGGGCCGTGTACCTTTGTGCTTTTTAATAGGATTGCATTGCTTATAAAAAAAAAAAGTTCTATTGACTCTTTTTTTCCCTTAATTTCTCACTTTTTTTAAAGATTATTGTTTCTTGTTCAACTTGTAGTCGTACGGGTGCACAAAGTTTTGAAAAGGAAGGGAGTATCATGGAAATCTGGTCAAAAAATAAAAATTCTGAAGGGAGCATGTGCTGGATGCCATAAGAACAATGTCTATGCGGAACTGGAATACTTCCTGCTTGAAGGATTCCAAGGGGATGCTGGCGGTAAGCGATTTCTTTGACAGCATAAGGTCGTCGAATTTAACAATGACGGTTCAAAACTAACTGCCATGTTCTTTCCATTTTTCTGACCCCTTGCTTGCCCCCAGTGTTCAAAGGGGTGTCTGGAGACAAGGGGGAAAAAAAGGGGATCCTATAAACGTGTGTTTGACCAGGTTTTTTATTTCAGTAGTTCAAAACTAACTGACTAACTTTCATGTTTTTGCCCTCAGTAAAATTGTCTTTTCATGTATTTTAAGGTTATCAGAGTCTGACTGGTAGAATTATTTAGGCCCATAATAACTTAACCAATATTTTTTTGTTCCTTTTCAATAGGGGAAGCTCGAATTATATGTAGGTATGTTTCTTGTGCCTATTCTTCTGTAAAAAAATCTTTGTACTGTGTGCACATCCTTGAAAATCATTTTCGCAGTGATACTGTTTCTTTTGGGTACAAGGCCCCTAGGCATCCCAGATGACAACGGTTCCATCGTTGCATTTAACCATGGGGATGCCAGTTTTAATATTTGTGGCTCTTTGTCCCTGCCTATCAACGTGATTGATTCTGGAAAGGTTTGCCATTCCTTCGTCGGTTATCCATTCTCAAGTCTTTCCTGATTTTAATGAATTTGAATGATTTTCCTAATCTGAGCTGTTCAAATCAGTGCCTAGCTATTGGAAGTATCGAGTGGAATTGCCAAGTTGATAAACAACATCTGAAATCTCATTCAATAATTGATCTGCTCAGTGTTAAACAATGTCAAGAGCTGGAGATTGATGGGGTATTTATTTACTTCTCTCTCCTTATATATATTGGAACATAGTTGGTTTTAGTGTCCTCAGTTCTCTTTGTTTGGTTTTGTGAAGAGTAGAACATCAAAAATATATATGAAAACTTACAAAAAACCAAAAAAAATGAGAAATGATATTTGCAGTCATAAAATGGGCAAGTATCGCACACTTGTTTTGAAAAAATGAGTAAATATGGAATTCACATGAAAAAATTAAATTTTTAATGGTAAACCCCACTATTTTTCGAAAAGATTGTGCGGCGCTTGCACAAGTCATGATATCTAACATTACTAAAAAAAACATATGTGCAAACTAAGTTTTCAGAATAGTTGAATTTTTTATTTTCCAAATTTCACTATGTTCAAAATTAAAGCATTTTCAAATACTGATTTGTATAATCCTCTACTTTATTCAGGCACCGCCTGTTGATGGTCTAGTTCATGCTGGACAAGTTCCTCCGACAAAGATTGTGGCTGTTGTACGGCCTGCCAATTTTGTTTCTTCTAGCATTTCAAAGAGCTTGGACCAGAATTCTATTGTCAAGAGTAATTTAGAAATGTCAATGGAGATTAAATTTAGAGAAGAAGCTGAGGATCTTCGAGATGTGTGCCATATTTATTCAAGGCGTGTAACACCTTCATCTCACCATATTTATTCAAAGCGGATAACACCTTCATCACGTAAAGGATTTCATGGTTTATATATCTTTCCATTGGGTTCCAAGTTTCCAGATTTATTTCAAAAAGCTGGTGTTTATACGTTTTCATTCTACGTTGTAAGTAATACAAGGGTACCATTTTCATGTCTTCTCTTTTGTAGGATATTATACAGTGTTAGATCTTAGTGTAATCGTGTATGCTGATACAATGGGATTTTGTTCATCAGGACGAGTTAACTTGTAATAATTTTGACAAAGAAGTGCTAGTTAAGGCATCTTCTAAGGTGGGAAAGTGGGATCTTTTGAGTGATGAACAGAGTCCACCACTTAGCGTGAGGTATGACAGCTTTTATTTTTTGAGTTAATTAACCCTTTTTTTTAGATATTTCTTATGGCACCAGGTGATTCATAAATGTCCATGTAAGGTGTTGTAACATGAATAACTCCTTAGTTGGAAAGCCATATTTTGATCTTGTGAGTTTTTTCCGTAGACATCTATTGTTTTGTCTGTATCTAAAGCTTGATGTTGTATTTTACAACTTCCACTTATAATTTATTACTTTCTTTTCTCATTTATGACCTTGTTGGATAGGGTCGGTTCTTGTTTTCCACCTCTCTGTTTGACATGTAATGACATCTATGGCAATCGAATTCCTTTTACATCAACACCAGAAGTGATGATCAAACTTCAGACAATCAAGGGTGTCCTTGTCGATGTAGAGAAAATGAGGATCGAACTGTCACCCAATAAATTCACTCTCAAAGTTGAGGTATGGTACACGTTAACATCATCTTGCCCTTTGAAGGCATTGCACTAAATATTCTTGTAAATGTAGGTATGTTTTCAGTTAATATCTTGTTGGGGTGATAATGTTGCAGGATATACTGATTGAAAGCAATGAGTTAGACAAGATCCGGCCAAATTATGAAGCAACTCTGGTGATATGCTCTAGGGATAAATTGTACTCCGTCTCATTTCCGTGTCAAGGTATCTACCAGTCCAATTTTAGATAGCCCCATTTGAACAGGTAGGAGGTTTAAATTTTCTCTTTCTTCTGCTAAATTAATAATTCTATGTATGTTTTTGTTTGGATTAGTTTACCCTGGATCTTTACAATTTGTCAAGGCCCGACCACCAATATTGGATAGCCAACTACTTCCAGGCTGTATTATCAAGGAGCTCGTATTAGAGGTATGTATGGAAGAATTTCTTGTGTTTTCATGATCAGAATTGCATGCATGTTTCTTTGACAACCTGAAGATGTTATTCAGCTATTAGTTGAATAGGAATTCTGTTTGTTTAAATAACAATGCAATTCAAAATTTAATATCTTCTATATTGTGAAGATGGCTGAAGTGGTACATAAAATAAAATAAAATAAATTAAATTAAATTAAAAAAATAAAATAAAAAATAGAATAGGCTGCCTAGTGTTGCTGTTTCCTTTTGTTGGCGTTATCAAAGTATTGTTTTTTTTATTGATTTTCTCCAATAAAATCAAAACATAGCAGCCTTCAACCTTGAGTAGAAAAAAGTCTTAATTAAATGTCTATCTCACACAAACGCATTGCAACTCTCTTGATTCCTCATATATGGTACACACACATGATTAGTATGAAGTTAATTAGGCATGCATTCTCTGTCTCTCTCTCACAGCAGGTTTTAGTAATATGTGAAATGTATCGTGAAACAACTCTAAAGAGTTTGCACAGTAAATCAATGTATCTCTATCTACTCTATTCTTGAATGTTTTGCATGAACTGCTTTTCCTACATAAATCATGGCATTTATAAATCTATCCTGGAAGTCAAAAATAGGATGTATCATGACTTAGGTACGTAGACAGGGGCATCCAACAATAGATCGTACATGCATAATATTCTTGGAAAAGACATGACGTTTATAGTACTAAGTACATGAAAATATGATTATGCTACTTACCTTGTAATACTAATCCAATATTCCCGGCGATTAAAATTTGTTAATTTTTATTCAAGTTTACATTTCTAATAAAAAATGCACTTCATAACTCGAACAAGAAATACTCGAATGACCTATATTTCCATGAAGCATAAAACCTTATAACCCTCAAATATCATCATTCCTCACATTATTTATACCAATAATTACACGATTAAACCCTAGAAGTATTATAACACCCAAACATCAAATTTCTCTCCATTTTTATCATAAAACATATCATCATAGAATAAAAGGATAAATGATGAATAAACCCCTGTGCCGTACCCGGTTTGAGATTCCCTTGTGCAATTTCTTTATGATGAAGGGGGTTAATTCTAAACTGTGATAGCACATCCAGGGGATTAATTCTAAACTTGTGATATGGTGTTAATCCTAAAAAAAAAATTGCACAAGGACCTAATCTCAATTTGGGTAAAGAACATGGGGTTATTGGTCATTAATCCCAATAATGAACACTAGAATAATTCCATTGCAATGACGACCTAACTTCAATTTCCCGACATCTCGTAATACAATTAACCTCAAAATGGTCTATCCTTCTATGGGCCCGAACTCACATAAATCCATGTACAGCACTTAGATCCATAACACCTACAGGCCCAAGCCCATGACCCATTTAAATTGGATAACCCGTAGTAGTTAGCAATGCCAACCTGGTACCATAAGAGCATTCTCATTGGAATAGCCGAAGCCAAACCCTTGTTTTAGCTAATATGGGATGAATTTGGCTTTAGCTATTCCATTCACATCAAATCCCTACATTAGATTATCCATTGATTCATTATATAATAATAAAATAATATTAATTTAATTTATTTAATTTATTTAATTTTATCATATTTTACCACTTTGCGATTATATGTTAATTAGTAATCATATTCTAATTAAATTATTGGTTTAAAAAAATCATATTTTCAATGTTCATTTAATGCTAATAACCATAAATGTCTAATTAAACACATCTAAAATTCTATATAAATGTCTTAATTACAAATGAAATTTCTATTTTTCCCATTCAACAATATTTTTTTGCCAAACTTTCTTCTATCCAACAATCATATCAATCCATCCAACTATCTGTACTTACTAATACACTGCATTTGCATAAATCTCCACTTGAAAAAAAATCTGCACTTTCTACTAAAATGCACTACTAATTTGCACTTACTACATAAATCTGCACTACTAAAAAAATTCTGCATAAATCTGCATTACTAATAAAAGTGCACATAAATCTGCACCTGAGAAAACAATAAAATATTGATTTGATGTAGAAACAGTATAAGTCAAATATGACTGTTTTGGATATCCTGTAGCTAAAATTAACTGTAGACACATTTTGGCTAATTTAGTCCATTTTTTGTCCCTACTAGTCATTTGAAGCATTTTATTTACATATGGCTATTCCAATGAGAATGCTAGAGAGAGATAGAGAGCTTACTGAGCGGTGGTCTGCGAGTGCTCTAGTGGTGGTGCGGGAGTGCGCTAGTGGTGGTGAAAGACTGGGCAGTGGCAACTTGAACATAGCATCGTGGCTGGGCACGTTGGGGCATGTTGGAGCAAGGGAAGAGGTCTTGCATGGCTGGTTGGAGTCCAGCGGTGCATTTGCCAACAGTTTCATGCATGGGATGGTTTAGGTGGGGCTTGAGCTTCACTTGTTTTTCATTGGTGTAGTAGTGGCTGCGAGGCAGTGGCTTTTGGCTGCGAGGGACAGCACATAGGGCCACATATGGTGGAACCCATACGTTTCGGTTTGTGTAAAGAGGAGGGTGGCCGCAACTTGGTGGCTTTTGCTTTGGTTGGTCTGGGTGGCGTTCATGGTGGAGGACGTGCAGGGACTGGTTTGGATGTTTTCTGGTCAATGGTGGCTAGCGGCAACGTGCGAGGATGTGGCGGAGCAAAAACCGTGAAGTGCCCGCAGAGGTTTCTTGGTTGTTCCGTTGGTGCTAACATGGTGGTTCGTGGGTGTGATCATGCTGGGTTGGCGGTATGGTGCAGCTGGTACACAGCTGATCAGAACATGAAGGCATGGATGTTTCACTTGATGCATGGGAATAACGTGCGGGTTGATGCGTTTATAGGTTGTTGGATGTATGTCTTGGGTCTCACGGGTCATGGGTGATGGACACTGGTGGTCTTACTTCGGGGTTTTTAGGGCTATGGGCTTAATAAATGGATTGGGTGACTTTATGGGATCTAAACAAACTCTTGGGCTTGCCCATATCTTCGTGGGTTAAGTATTTAATAAATTCCAATGGGTCTCGGATACAAATATGCCCAACTAGTCTAATGAATACTTTTTGGTTTTCAAATAATTTCTTGGGCCTATTGTCCAATAACTTTAGGCCCACTTGCTCTAAAAATATTAAATTGGCTCTAATCCACTTAGAGCATTCAGAGCATTCACATTGGTATCTGGATATGCATATGCAAAATTAACTCTTTTACATATCCACTTTGTCATTTCAACAAAACTCCCACATTGGCTTATGCATATTTAAAACAAAATAATAATAAAATATTATCATTTTAATATTTTTTTTTTTGCCTAATATTAATTTTTTTACCTTGCAATTTCCATGTACTGGTTTGTACATGCAATCAGTACCCAGTACATAGATAATATCCATTAAAACCGAACCTGTCAATGAAATAATATAGACTATGTGCTGCATCCATACCACCCTTTCATGCATCCAAATTTCCAGCATTCTATATATAATAATTTCTGACTAATATCAACTTCAGATTACATTTGACTAATATCAACTTCAGAATTTACATGTGACTAATTCTATGTATCAAAATCAACTTAATACAAGTTGCAAAAAGTTGATTTTTATACAAATTCAGCAACCAACAAATTCAGCATATATGAAATTCAGCAACCAGAAAATAACTGCACGCCCAGCACCCTCAGCAGCTCCAGCACCCTTCAGCAGCTCCAGCACCCTCCAGCACCCTTCAGCAGTAACAAAAACAGCCTTGCCATTGGGTCCTCCAGCGGCTCCAGCACCAACAAGTAGCAAGCAATACAACAATATCCCACCCAAAACAAAATTCATCCAACAAAATGTTCCCACCCACCACCAACCACCAACAAAACAATCTCCCCATAAAGAGAGGTACAAAACAGCACATATTACAAAAAACAAGGCCAAAATTCATATTAAGCAAGGTCAACAGTTTACAAAATTCAGATTAAGCAATTATTGCCATTTAGTTTTGTCTCTCTATATATCTATATCTTTGAAACATCTTGATATTCAACATGGGAGAAGCTCAGGAAGTGCAGCTCCACATCATGAGTAAGTGTTCAAGCAGAACCAAAAGACAATGCCATACAAAGAGAATTACTTCCATTAATGCATCATCGATTTTAATCCCTCTCCCTTTCGCTCTGTGTCTCTCTCTATAACGATTCATTATATTCAATCTCAATTTAATGTCAACAATCCCAAAAGAAGAGCAAAAGGTTTCAGGAAAAGCACTAGGCAGGGAGCACAAGCACGACAATGATTCTCACTAACATCTACAGATTATGGCACTGTCTACCATTTAAACAATCTCCAATCAAGAAAAGCACTAAAACAGAGTTCAGAACATGCTTCAAAGTTTTATTTTTTTATGATTTTCTGTTTCATTGCCTAGATACACAGACAATTTCATAAACATCAACCTATCGATGGCTCCTAAAATCAGAAACCTCTCGTACACAGGGAATCATCACGGTTTCATTGCCTATTTTCTGTTTAAACTCTTTCTAGAAATAATAGTGGGCAAGAACAGAAACCTATCGATGGCTCCTGATCTGAAATGTACAAACCCTAATCTAAAACCAAGAAAAACATGAAATGAAGAAATGGCAACAGCAGAACACAAGAACACTTTCACTAATCTAAAACCCTAACCGAAACCGTGAAGAGAAACAGAGAAATCATACCTGAAATAGAAGAAATTTCAGCAAACCAGCAACCGGGATGATTCACTTCAGTAGTTGCAAGCTCCGTCGACAACCGTCGCCTTAGAGAGGTGCACGGATTCTCTTCTTCCGGTGGGGTTGTTTGGGTCGAGAGAGGGATGGAGATTTGGAGGGGAGAAACCGTGTGGAGAGCTCTGCTTCGAGAGAAATAATCCCTTGGGGGGGGGGTTTCGAGGAGAGAGAGAAATAATACCGCTTGGGGGGGTTTCGGGGAGAGAGAGTGTGGGAGGAGAGAGAAATAACTACTAAAATATAATTTGGAGACAAAATAGTGGATATGGAAAGTTGTAAATCTACTGTTTATAGTTAGCTAAAATTTTGGAAATGAAGAATCCAATGTGGGTCGGTTTTATGCTAATATTATGTAAAATTGGCTTTGCATATGTGGATGCATAGGCCAATGTGAATGCCCTTATTGAGCTAAAAACAATTCCATAATAAATTTTGGGTCCATTGCCAATTCAAAATTATCCCATTAACCTCAATTGTGCTTCTAAAAAATATAGGCCCACTAAAAAATTGGGCTTCTCTAAACCTCAGGGAGCCTTAAAATAAGCTCATGGGCCTATGTGCCCAATTAAAAATTCTTAGGCAACTCAAAAATCTATTTCCCGTGTACTTGTCCAAAATGACCAATTAAGCTAATTCAAGACCAATAAAATTATCCTTATTCTAACCTTAAAAATATTGGCCCAAGTTGTTACGTACCACATTTGGAGGCATCTTTGCAACTTCATGGAAGTTGATGGAACCCTCTATGGGTCATGGACTTGTTGACTTCTTGTTATCAAGAACTTTTGTTAATGAGATCGCAATATGCAATGTAATGAGTGTGCAATGAACTTCTTTCGTTTATTCTATTATATAATACATCAAACGAAGGAAGATAATTTTTTTTGTCAAATGTCTGTAAAATAGTACACCAATACCTATTTCACTTGCTTTCTCGATTTTTTTTCTTTTTATTTTCATCGAAATGAGCTACCTTGTTTCATATGCACTCAAAAGTATATGATATGTATGGTATATTTTATTGAACCTGTACATGGCTGAAGCACATGATTTTATAATCTTCGATGAAAATAACATGTTCTTAAATTTGTTTTAGCATGCTTCTATTTGCCATAACCTACACTACATGTCATTCATTACATGTTCTTAAACAGTAACTTGTTTTGAAGTTTTATGACATATCATTTTCTAATGTATCATTCCATTAGATGGCATAATCATCTTAGATATCTACACATAATCAATCTTACTCAATGGTTGTAAGACAATAATAACTTGTATTCTGCTGTATCTCGAAATTTATTTTTGCTCACAAGCATCGTAAGTCTATCTATTTTACTTCAGATGTTTGATGCATATGATAATCATATCTCACAAGGCTTGGAAGTTGAATTAGCTGTGGAAGGATTTTGCATGCAAGATCAAATAGGTTCAAAGCGTAAGGTCAGGTTCCTTTCTATTTTCTGGTGTGTTATTCTCATCCTGAGCATAGTAAGTAATTAGTTGGGAATCAGGCTCAACAAGTTGAAAGTTGATCCTAGTGGTAGTAAGATTTATTTCCATAACTAGAGATATTTTATGTGTAGGTTGATGATAACGGATGCATTGACCTTAGTGGCCTTCTGAAAGTAACAGCAGGCTATGGACGTAAAGGTATTCTTTTGCAGTTGCCTCTTTCATGCTTCTGGTATTGTGAAACTTGTTTGGGAGAAAGAAGTTCGTGCAATCAAGAAAGAAGAGAAAAGATAGGGGAAAACTTAGGACTCCATGCTTAGTTCTTTTCCAGAAGTGGCAAAGAAAGTTATCTGTTTGAATTTTTTTCTCGCACTTACTAGTACTTCCGGTTTTTAAAGAATCTTCTTCCCAATCGTGTAGCATGCTTTGTTTACAGTATAAGTGGCATCATCGTCAGCGATAGCAAATGATGTGTACCAAGTATATTCTAGTTCAATGATACTAATTGACCATATTGTCAGTGAATTATGGTTTAACTTATTGTATCTGCCTTGCCCTGCAGTTTTGCTCTCTGTTCTGTCTGGCCATGAAGTTGTTTTCAAGCAAGAGTTTCAAACTCAAAAACAGGAGATGCAGATTACATCTGGGGTTAGTAATGCCTTATGTCCTGTCTGGCCATGAAGTTGCGTATGTTTGTTAGTTTTTTTCTTTTATTAATAAGAATGTTGGCAAAGCCAATTATCAAAAAAAAAAAAAAAAAGGTTGAGAAAGCCCAAGTACGCAGGACATATATACAAGAGGAGAAACATAGTTAAAGAGAAGAGGAAGAAATTGATACAAGGAACTTATGAAGATTGGGGTCATTAATATTTGTAGCCATTGTTGAAAGAAATAATGTTCTGATAAAGAGACTTCTAAGGTCCTCCACCAATCGTTCTTTATCTTCAAAGCTCTGGTCATTTTGTTTCATTCAAAATACACCATAGGAGGCATATGGGTACCATACTTCAAACTGCTGCAATTTGCTAAACACCATGAATTTTGCTCCAGCTGGCTAGTTGATCAGCCACCCTCCCTGGAATTACCCATGCCATTCCCACCCTGCTGAATAAATCATCTCACAAGGCCTTGGCAACCTAATAGTGAAAAAGTAGATGGTCTACTGTTTCACCACTTTTCCTGCACATGCAACACCAGTCAATTACAATAATTCACCTTCCAAGGCAAAGAATTGTTCTCCTAATTGGTGAAGGACCTATGAAAGGAGCGAACAGAAGATTTTCCATAAACAGCTTGTCTACTTCTTGATTTCTTTCATCTCCATGGAAAACAATAGGCTGAGGAATTATGCAAAGATCCTGACTACCCATGATGACTTCCCAATCATGGGTAGCTCTGATAAAGTTAAGATTCCACTGAAGAGAACCACTCGAAATCTCCATAACCTCCGCAACCGAAACCTCCTTTCTACATGCAATTCTATAAACAATCACAGGTGTCCTTAATGGCTCTATCTCGACCCATCTTCTGCCACAAATTTTGTGTCAAAGAAATACCCCCTATTCCCTTCTAATGTTTTTCCCTCCAAGAACCACTATATTTAGAATCACTCACTGCCTTCCACAAGGCTTGTCTCTCATTGTGATGGCACCACAGCCATTTTTCTGGAAGTGCCCGATTGGACATCATCAGATTTCATTCTCCAACCCACCACGAGAACAAAGAGCATACCTTCTTCCAATTGAGTTGGTGAAATTTGAACTCTTCACCCAGTCCAGTCCAAAGGAAATCACATTGGAGCTTCTCAATATGGCTTGCCACCAGCTTAGAAGGGAGAACAACGATATGAAGTAAGTTGGCAAGTTATAGAGAGCACTCTTTATTAAATTGGTGTGACCGCTTTCCAACTTGCCAACCTATGCTCAACTTTCCCCATTACAATATGCTAGATAGACTTTGCTTTGACTGGGGCACCCAAGGGAAGACCAAGATACTTCATGGGTAAAGATGATACCTTGCACCCAAAGTCCCGGCCAAACTCCAAACATTGTTGATGACAACATGACCCACCGGAAACATTTGTGACTTAGAGAAGTCTACTTATAGGCCAGAAACAACATCAAAGCATAGAAGGAGTGCCCTTAAGTACTGGATTTGACTTCGACTCGCCCCACAAAATATTAACGCATCATTTGCAAATAATGAATGTGAGGTGTTAAGAATGTCCTGTTAGTATCTTCCACTGAGAAACCTGTCATAAAGCCACCTCCAGCCACTGTTGACAGCATTCTGCTAAGGGCCTCCATTATGATAACAAATAACAGAGGAGATAAAGGTTCACCCTGCCTCAACCCTCGAGAACTATAAGATTTTAAATGATAGCATTTCGCATACATTCAGATTATACGTAAGTGATTTTAGGTTTCTGAGTTTTGTACTGCCAGGTAATGAACTAGAGAATATCATTTTTGAGATCCGTGAATTCTGGGAGACTTCATGATGAAAATAAGCGTGGGAAATTTTACACACAGTATAAATTCAGAGTCATTCAATCAGAGGATTCTATTTGGCACAGCTTCAAATATTCCATTCTGTTCCTGCTCTTCTTCTCCCTCAAAATAAGGGGTTTTTTCTTTGAAATTTGTCACTCTTGTCACCTAGAGCTACATCTGTGTGTTAAGGTCGCCACAACTTTCGTGTGACTATTATTTCATTTTGAGTTTGATATCAATTATTGTCGAGCTTTATGTGCAGGTCTCCCTTGTGCAATCCCCAAAATTGGAGTATGACGAGAGTCAGTCTCCATATTCCAATGAAAAGGTCATGCTGCTTGATTATTCATCTTCTCTAAAACAATCAGAAAAATTTATCATGCCATTGATAACTATTGAGAAGGTACAGAAATTAATCTGAGATTTATGATTGCTGTTCTGATAAAGATGCAGTAAAACTTGTTCCCTGTTGTCATTATTTGATTACTGTGTTGATTGCTTCTCAATTTAGGAACTTGAGGATGAAGTACTCCACATTGGTTTGCGCATTGGAAATCTAGAGAAGGAACTGGATTTTCTCTATGATAGGAAGGCTGAAATAGAGCTAGACATATCTCAGTTGCAAGGTCTGGGTTTACCATCACATGTTATTATTCATTTTCCTTCTCACTTAAGCATATAGAGTGCTTGGAGCTTGACATTGAAAGGACTCAAGTCCATTCCCAGGAATGGAAACTGCAAGTAGAAATTTCTTTCAGTGAACCCATGTTACCCATCTGTGTCAACGTCAGCATCTTCATCCTGTAAACCACTCCCCACCTCCACCACTAAAACAAGTATATATCTGTATTGAACATATTTGAAGGAGATAGTGGGGTGAGGAACTTTTTAAGATGCCAGCTCTCTTTTATTGTGGACTTGCATTCATATTTGAAGGAGTTTGACTATGATGACCATCATTTGGAGAAAAAATTCAAATATGAAACACATTATGGAAATTCTGAATTTCCATTAGGCCCTAGTTACGGAAACACAAAATTGTGAAGCAGATATAGAAGTATATGCTGTGTTGTGTTGCATTGTTTTAACATTTAACCTAATAATAAGGCAAACAAAAACTGCAGAAGGCAATAAATGTATGTTTAGATAAAAGTCACACATGTAAACATTTGCTCGGGAGCCCTATGTTGGCAATAGGTGGCACAGCAGACAATGCAACACCTCAAATTCACTATCAAATTTGAGAATGTTGCATTTTATGTTGCTTGTGGTCTTATTTTAATATTCTTTTGTACTTTTGGTTTGTATGAGCATTTTTCCCTGACAAACAGAATATATAAATGAAGTGGTTAACTTGCAATGCCTCTGATGTCATGACTTATACACAGCTTCTTTTGAGCCCTGTCTTCCGAACTTCCCACCCACAAAAGACGAACTGATAAATCGGATACAAAGCAACAATCACTCTGCAGCATCTGTCCTCTGTTGTCTTTCAAGAGAATTCTCCTTTCAAGGGCTAAAAAACCATTTCATGGAAGATATAGTTGGCCTGGTTGCACTTCTTGGTACAGTTCGCCTCAATAAGCTTAGCAGGTCATTTCCACTTTCGTTTTTATTTCTTCGCCCCTCTTGATGTTTCTTTTATAAGTAATTGAAAACTATATTCAAAAAGGCAAAAGGTGTAGCCTAAACACACAGGATGTTTACAAAAGGAATGCCTAGTTAGGATAAAAAAAAAAAAATACAACGTATGAAGACTGCCTGTTAAAATCTATAGCTGCTGCCTAGAGGTGTAGAGATTGAAGAGGAAAAATTTTCCCCTCTGGATTGATCTGTATGCAGGATATTAGCAGAGTACTTGGGCGAAGATCAAATGCTTGCTGTTGTCTGTAGATCCTCTGCAGCTGCAAGTGCTCTTGAGAAGTTTGAACACGATGGAGAAGTGCATTGTAGACATGCTCTTCATGCACAAGCGGCTGCACATGGAAAATCTATATATGGTCGATTTCTTATTGTATGCCTTGAAGATATAAGGTCTTATTTTATGATTTCTATTCCTGTATTTGTGTAGTTAATTGTTCTTTTCATCATCATTCCTCATGGCAGCAATTTATTTTTTAAAAAAAGTTTCTGCAAAAGAGAAAGTTTGCAAAGTATTGAATTGTTGGACTGTTTGGCAGGGCTTACAAGGGAGAGTTTGAAGGTAGTGACCCTCAGAGGAAGCTTGCCTTGCCGTATCCTACCTTTCCAAGTGGGAAGGTGCCAATGGGTTTCATTGGTTATGCAGTTAATATGATTGACTTGGACGTTGGTCATTTACACACAAGAACTGCTGCGGGCCATGGCCTTCGGGAGACCTTATTCTATTGTCTTCTAAGGGAGGTCCAAGTATATGAAACAGTGGAATGCATGTTAGAAGCCCGACATTGTATAAAGCATGGTGCTGTCTCTCTGGATGGTGGGATTTTAAGAGACAATGGAATCATTTCTCTTGGATTTGGGTATCTCTCTCTCTTGCTGTCTCTGTGGATATTGGCATGGTTGTAACTTTCTGGTTTTTGCATGTTATGCTTTTAATCATGAAGTTTTTGTTGGCTTGACCTTTAAAAAAAATTATGAAGTTTTTGTTGGTTTGAGCCCCATATCCTAAGCTAGGAAGGATTTCCTTGACCAGATGTTGCAAGCTTCATGCTGGAATAGTGATTCCAATTGGATTTCACACACACCACAGACACATAAAGAAAATGACTCCCCCACCGACACACATACTGTGTGCGGTGCATGTGAATATTTTCTTTACGAGGTGTGAGAATCATAAAGGCAACAGATATGGTAAGAGATGCCTGCTGGACCTCGTTTGTTTTGGGTAGTACTGTAATGTCTTTTTATGCCTAGTTATGAATTAAAAATCTTCACCTTTTATTCTTCTTCCACGTGCCTTCCATAGAAAATATAAACATAATTGAGCCAATTTCTTTAAAAGCATATGCTTTTTCCTAGAGTTCAAGATAGAAAGATAGAGAGGAGATGAGCAATATGGTGAAACAGGACATCATATCTTAGGAGGTTCGCACTTGTTAGGAAGCTGTCCACAATTTATTATGTCATTTACATTTTAAAAGCTATCAAGTCCACAAACAATTTATTACCTGTATTTGCCATTGCAATGTTGTATTCTATCTTTATGAGAACAACATCTTTCAGAGATTACTTGTCTAGAGAACTTTATGGAAATGGAAACTTGAGATATGTGTGAAGTAGTAATAGTACTTGTTCAGCCTAAAAGCATATTGATTAAATTTGACATAGATTTGGGACTTGTTCTCTTCAGGAATCCTCAGATATGCTTTTCAGTTACCGCACAAGAGAGCGAGCCCTCGAAGGAATTTGTGGAGATCATGAAGCTTATTGAAGAAAATAAGTCTGAGTTGAGGGGGGTGATCAATTCTATAGAGAAGTTGACCAGATCCCTTAAGAAATATATGAAGAAATTCAAGAAGAAAAAAGGGAAGTATCAGAAGCTTATGGATGATATGGAGCCAGTAGTAAAAGACTATCTGGAACACAAGAAGCTCTGCATAGGGAACACAGGCTCCTCATCGTACTGATGTTCTTTGTCCGTGTTACTTCTGTAAATGGTGGTGAAGTCGATTTTCAAGATAAATGTCCATAGCATAGGTTGATTCATGGAGGATAAATATATGCTTATAGATGACTTGAAAAGAAATCAGTCATCTACGTCATAGCTACCAGAGTACCGGGAAAATTTGGACAATACATCTGATCTTTGAATTGATCTTGATTTATCCTTTACATTTACTACACTGGTACTTCACTTTGGTTTTCTCTTTGAGAATCAAGGACCCATGATTTCTTTCTTTGTTGATGCATTATTTTTTACCAAACAGATGAAGAACATTTGAATGTATGAAGCCTCACCAGACAGCAGTTGTGTGGACTTAACAGCTGTTGCCAATAGTTATAATTGTAACGTTACCAGTCTTTCTCATATGACTGCCTCTTTTATTTTTATAAGCTTGCCTTTTTCTTATAATTTGCGTGTATTGAGTTACCTATATCCTATCAGTAAAGCTTACTTCCTTCTCGTTGATTGTCACCATCATGTCCTCTGTAAAACTGCATTTTTAAAGGTTAGAGATCAGATTATGGCCTAAATATCAGAAGGGTTTGTGAAATAAGCCTACTTCACATGATAAGGGTATCCTCATTTTTCATAAACATGGATATAATTAGCCTACTTCATTCATAATGATACGATTTTCTTTCAATTAAAATAGTCCATGTATTTCCAAAACATAAGTGAGCACCTACAACTTTTGATACCATATCAATATACATTAAGCTACTTCAAAAAATATTCTTCATTTCCAAACCATATTAATTTTATCATGCATGAGATGATGAGGATAAAATGATATCATAGATTTGTGATTAAACTATACATTTTATTTTGCATAAGATGAAGCGTTTAAATTACACAGAACTGAAAATTTGATACAAACAGAGAAAAGAAGTGGCAATCGAAGAAAATTAGAAATTCAATTACCAAATTAACACAACAAAAAATCATAATCAATGAATGTCATCTCATACCGAGTTGTTGTCACCCTACTTAGGAGTTGTAAGTTGTGGATTAAGATCAATGTTCTAAATTCTATTCTGGTTATCATTTTGGTTTAAGTACTGAAACAAAATCCCAATTCTGGCTAGAATGGACCAGAATCCAGAACGATGAGGTATAGTGTACTAAGTGCTATATTGATAGAATGGCTTAAATGAAACAGAATTAAGAACTATGATTAATGGACACAACATTAGGGCTAATGGATTAGATATAGATAAGATTAGGGTTGTGGCTAATTATAAAAAAAAAAAATGAGAGTATGATATTGGAAAATATAATAGCAAAAAATATTACGGCAATTGTTAAGGGTGCTACCCGTACCATACGGTGCAGGGTAGCCCCCTCACTGCAGCCCGCCCCGCATGATGCGGGGGTGGGGTTTTCCCAACTGTCCCCCTCCCCCGCATCCCGTGCAGAGCGGATACCCGCCCCGCCCCGCTTCATTTTCACTTTAATTATGAACTACATTTAATTATATTTAAAAATTATTTCTATATCTAAAAGTGATAAAAAATATATTTTTAGATCCAAATTGTAAATTTAAAATTTGTAAATATGACTATAATTTAAAAATTATGTAGTTTTTAAATTTGCTAGTACATATTTTATATAAGTTATAGTGTAGTAGTTTTAAACTATATAGTTTTTAAATTTGCTAATGCATAATTTGTAAACAAGTCTAACAAATTGTAATATATATATTTATATATATACAATTTGTAAAATATAAAGATATATTTATATTTATATATATAAACATATATTTATGTTTTTATATATATATATATATATAAATATTTATGTTTTATATATATAATATATATATATATATATGTAAGGGGTGCGGGGCGAGGTTGGGCCCTCCCAGCCCCCCGCCCCCCGCCCCCCGCCTCCACTAGGGGGACTAGATGCGGAGTAGGGGCCCCCGCCCCCGCCCATGCGGGGCGGTGTTGCCCGCCCCACCATGCGGGGGCAGGGTAGCAGGGTGCGGGGTGCGGGGCCCCTATTGCCCACCTCTAGCAATTGCTAAAAATAGAAAATTTTGCATATAGAAATATTATCCATTTTCAACAAAGATACACTTTGGATCTTTTAATTATTATAGGTTTTGGATTTTGTATCCTAAACTATTGAAAAATAGGTGATTTGGATGTGATATATTAATTTTGATCATTTAGAATATAAAATGTTGTTGTAAAATTAATGAAAAGAGAAAGTAGGAAAGACAAAGAGAGAGAATTCTTATTTCCATATCATATACCTTGAATGATACCCATATATATAGGAGTACAAAGGTCTTAATTAACGGCTAAGACCTGATCAATTATGACGGCTAAATGTGGTCATATAATACAAGTTGGTTTATAACACTTCCCCTTTGTATGACCATATTTAAAGAATATGCCTCGTTAAAATCTTGCCAAAGAAAAATCCTATGGGAAAAAAATCAATGATGAAGAAAAAAGAATACAGTATTCATATGTACCACCAAGTGCTTTTAGGATTGCCATATTAAAACCTTAGTGAATGAAAAAGAGTACAATCAGTACAATTCTTCAAGACATTACTCCTCCTGAAAAGTGCATGATAATAGGTCTTCAAGTTTCCGCATTTCGATGTTCTGCATAATCTTCTTAAATGTTACAGTTGGTAATACTTTAGTGAATAAATTTGCCAAATTATTACTTGACCATATCTGCTTGATATCAATTTCACATTTCTTTACATGAATTGCAATAATCTTCTTGTGTAGATCTAAAATATAACCGAGTGCAATTTGTAAGATACATCAAGGCTCCAATTGCACTAAGATAAGGTACTTTCAGGATCAAGAATTTCTTCATCATCTTCACAAGGATGAAATGAGTCTTTCTACTCATCAAATGATCGAACAACCATTGGAGTACTCAGAAGATAAGCTTTGTCCATATTAAAGTACTTCAAGACTTTATAGTGAAAGGTCTTTGCGTTGATGCATCTCAATATTTTGTACCAACTCTTTAAATGATGCAGTTGATAATGTTTTGGTAAACAAATTCACCATATTGACTCAAGACCATATTAACATTAAATTCAATACTCTTCTGGAGTTCTTATAAATAACATAGTTAGTAGAGAAGTCATTAAAATTAAGCCACTAATCTCCATATTCAAGAAAAACGATGGCCATCTTTTTAGACTAGACAAGCACTGCATGATTTTACAGCTCTTCATTAGCTATCAGGCGCCGCATGGCTATGATGCTACATCTCTTGTCTTTTGTAGAGAGATGCTTCACGAGAGATGCTGTGAAGCAATAGCGACGTTTTGTCATAATTTTCTCTATAAAAGAAATATTTAGCTCATCTTCACTTGCATCTCATCTTCTTCACTTTCTATAATTATCTGCATTCTTACTTTGCAATCTCTTTTTGCATTCTTACTCTGTAATTTTTTTCTGCATTCTTATTCTGCAATGGCTCAGTAATCTTCTCATGACCAATATATGAGGTATTCTGCACCTTGTTCACCAGTTATTTCTGCTTCTACCGTAGGTGCTATAATGCAATATCATAATAATCTGACTAATAAGTGAGATAATGATATTATCTATGAGCTTGTGAGTCTCGGTACACGATACTCATCAACCATTGTCGCATTGTTTTAGCGACTACATTAAAAAACTTGTGGGGTTGACAATCTTAACGAGAAAATTTCTATCATCTAGCGACTTTTTCTAGAATTCAACATGAAGATAGGAGCAATAAAGTAAGAAAATAGGAATTTAAAATCCTTGCTTAAATCTTCTTTTCGATTGCCTACTCCTTTAGATAGGGATGCCATACAAATTTTTGAAGAGCAAGATTATTTAAAGAATGAGGCGAAGAGCCTCAAATTTCTGTAATTTTGTTTCGAGATAATAAAATAATATTTCACAAATATTAATATTGTGTTTCTATCTTCTGGTAGGTGTTCTGTGTACACATTTATTACAAAACCGTAATATGAATCTGAAATACTAATTACATTTAAGAGATGATATTTCAGAACTAATAAATCTGAAACCCTTGAAGCCGAAAGGGTTTCAGATTTATATTTCAAATATGTGCAGTTTTCATGAGCTCTTCTGGAGCCTCAATGACACTTAAATCATCTATATAAACTACAATAAGTTAATATAGATACTGAAAATATATGAAAAATAGCTTGTTCCACGTGCGTTTGGATTGTTTTAGATCTTATAAGGATTTTTGAAACTTGATAGAATAAGTACTTCAGGACTATATGCTTCATACATTTCATATCTAGTAATACATATAAATATGCAGTTAATCATGCATATCCAAACTCTCGGTAACTTTCAAGCTAATAAAAATCTCAATATAATTTTATCCACTTCAAAAGTATATCAATATTATTTCTGCGAGAAACCGACTCGTGATTTATATATCACATTTTTATTTCCTTTATATAAATACCCACTGATATTCAACAAGTATAATCTTTTAGGTGTTTGGACTACAAGTCCATATATATCACATTTTACTAATGATATCAATTCTTTATGAATTGTTTCTTTCTAATTTGGCCAATATTTTTACATGGGTACTTTTCGACGGTTCTTAGTTCAATTTCTTCATTATTTCTAGTAATGTCAAGTGCCATCTTATATGAAAATATGTTGTCGACAGTGGTTTTATTTCTATCCAGAATTTCTCCAATACTCATGAAATGTATCGAGATCTAGTTATTTTCAAGTACATGTCCCTCTTCAAGTGAAGACATTTTATGAAAAACCTCTTCACGAGGATTACACTCTTCAGGAGTTTTTATTATAGGAGAATTTTGTACAGAAAGTTTGGATGGATCTTATTGTTTGTTTTGTGGGTACGGCCTCTTCAGGAGCATCGATTTCTTGTCTTTGTGCATTTCTCTTTCGGGATGCTTTATCTTTTGTATTAATAGGTCTCACACGCTTTTAAACATGTCTTATGTTCATTAGACTGCTAAATTTCTTAATTGTCCTACGAGGACTTCAATTCTTGCTGGGATTTTAGCAGCTAAAATATGAGATCTTTTTATCTTATTGCATCAATAAATTAATTATCATCTGAACTTCTAGTTCACTTATGATAATCAAGATAACGTCGAATTATTTCATTTTATTTAGTTCTAGCAAATTTTTTTTCCACTCATGGTGGGAAGACTTTATAGTAAAAGAATCTTCTGGTTTTTTTGTAGACGTTCATATGAAAATTATTCGACTTATCGTAATTGATTTTGGATAATTAAGATAATCATGAAAAACATACAAATATTTTGAATCATTCACTTTTTGATGCATCATAATATTTGATTTAATAGTTGTATAATATCATTTCAAAGAGAAAACTGGTTGTTTTTCCAATACGAGCTTCTGGCCCGAAATCATAAAAGTATTATAAAGATATTTATTACCATGTCCAATCTCTTAGTTTCTTTGAAAAAATGCACCATTCTCTTCTAAGAATAATATAAATCCAATACCATTCACTTCAAGGAATGATGTGGAACTAGTAGGATGTGACTAATGATTTCTTATCAAAAGCTCATTATTTTGCTTAGCCACTTGAAGACCAGATATAAATTTAGAATATATTGCGAACTTTTGCATTCAATATTGCTACTTCAGGAGCACATTCAAGGCATTCATTTTAAACATATATTCTTTAATGGATTTTCTCTACACAATTTCAATTATTCAACTTCAGGTGCATTAATCATAACGAGTTTTTTGGAGGATCTCGATCTTTTGGTACACGTATAACTCCCTTAAACTATCTCACAGAATTAATAGATCCTTTATTATGAGATACTCAATAAAATTATTGGTTTAGGGCGATCCTTCAGGGATGCTCAATTTCTATTCCAAAATGAATCTTATCATCAATAATTCATAACAAGTATAAAAATAAATAAATAAAACTTATATATAAACTATGTGAATAAACATAGAATTTTATCAAGTAATAATAAGGAATATAATCTTTAATACTCACCTTAAGGATTGCAAATAATATATTGAAAAACTTAAAATAGAAAACCACTAGCTTCAAAATCAACAGAATCTCATGCCAGATTCTTCCGTTGGGATATGACTCCAATATCTTCGATCGTCAAAATCCCAGTGATCGATAACCCTTTTGAAGCAATGGACAAACAAACACCACTAGTACTTTTATGCAACCAAAATTTATTGGTTTCACAATCGAAACTATTAGCCCGACAAAGCCTCGCGTATATCTCTCAGTTACCCAAATCCACCGGAAACTCACCGAACACTTTCCTAACAAGGACTTGATAATTCGACGGCAACTTCGACTCCCACAGAAAATTGGCCCACGAAGCCCCACGAAAAACTCGATTCAACCTCGCCAATTTGCAAATCTCTGGCAGGTCCAAGGAGGCCAGAACCAAAGCTGTCGCAAAGTGACCTGCGCTGAAAAGGTAGTTGCTTCCGACTGAAGTGTCTGCACCTTCCTCTCCAGCTCAACTGTATAGCGTATCTTCCTTTCCTTTGAATGTGCGGCAGATTGCCTATTAGCTAGGATCCTTTTAGTTCTTTTGGGATCAATTAAAGCAAGCTCCGCAAGTCTATCAGGAACCCGTACTTCTTGCCGAACCTGGACAGGCACACGAAGAAGAGGGTGGCGACGCTGCTTAGTGACAGCTGCACGACGATCGCGAAGAGGATGAACATGGACCAAGACAGACACACTATCCACACATTCGATTGGTCCACGCACATCCGTCGAAGATAGGATCTGAAGCTTTGCAACTTGTCCTGTGCGTGTGAGATGCAGCATGTGAATTTTGTGTTCCCGCTTAGCAAGGCCTCCCTATCCTCGTCTCCCATAGATTTTGTATTCATTTGAATTATTAGAGAGATAGACAAAATAAATTCGGAGAGGGAAAGAACCAAAATCTTATGGGCTATTTATTTGAAGCTATTTCGGTTTCGGTTTCGCGGCTCCTGCAGCAAGTGAACTCAACAATCCGGCAATCAATCCGTGGACATGGAATAATGGGAGAACGAGCACGATCGAGTCGGATTCATGAAGTTTTTACACCGATTGGCTATTGTGAACGGAGGATGCTAGATTGAGCTGAGTTAGAGGCACTCCTTTGGGCCGCTTTCTTTTTGAAATCCAAACCCTCCAAGATCTAGTCCTCAAATCTCAGCTGAAAATTTTGTTAACCATGGCAATTTCATCGTTGCCTATAGATCTGATCACATAACCAAAAAACTTGGCTTTGAGTTTTGACCTCTATTTCCCCAACTGGGTTTTTAGCAACCCAATCGTCCACAGACCAAGATCCTTGGTTGAAGATGGTCTACAGAAAAACCATGACCTTTTTATTCTCGTGTCGATACCCAATGGAATCCGAGTATGTGGGCCATGAGGTTTGGGAGGAATTCGTTTTTGACTTTGTATTCGTAGTTGCGACAGCCAGTTTCTAAAGAGAGAAACGGGAGCTGGGAGGTGGAGAATGTTTTCAATCGTGCTGATAACGTGCTGTAAAATTAATGAAAAGACAAATAAGGAAAGACAAAGAGAGAAAATTCTTATTTCCATATCATGTACCTTGAATGATATCCATATATATAGAAGTACAAATGTCTTAATTGACAATTAAGACCTGGTCAATTATGATAACTAAATGTGATCATAGAATACAAGTTAGTTTATAACAAATGTAAGATACTTGATAGTTTAAGGTTATCTATTTTTTTTCGTGAATTAGTCTTAAAGCAGGATGTGGTATAAAAAGTCACATTCAAATATAAGTAATGCTAGATACAGTTATAGAGTGTGCAAGCATTGTGCAATTCTTTTGAAAAAGAGTGGAGTCAACTATTAAAAAATTAATATTTTATCACGTGAATTTCATATTTATTTACTTTTTTTAAAATGATTACGCGATGTTTGTACATTCAACGATTGTAAATATCAATTCTCATTAAAAAAATTTCATATCAAGGAGACTTTAACGAACTTTTAGAGTATAAAGCTATATATTGTGAAATGGTGGCGTTATAAGCCTATAATATCCAAACTACCTAAACTTGATATTGTTGCACAAAAGCTGATCACCTTAACCCGCCATACACATTTTTTTGGAGATTTGGGCTATGAAGCTCAAATCAAAGCCATAAAATAAGTAGCTACTCCTACTTCATTTGGGACTTCTATTAAACTAACCTATGAAAGAGTTCCACCTTGCTTCCTCTTTACAAGAGAATCCATGAATTCAAGCACCCGTATTAGCAATAGGGATACAAAAGACAAATAACTAGCCAACTATGTATGCCTTCAATTATCATCACCACTCATCTTTTCTAATGGAATGGACTCCTCCCTAGATTTCCCTTTCTGTTATTCCAAGCAAATCCATTCTAAAGATTAGAAAACAACAAAAAATGTGAGTGGACCTAACTTCTTGAATTATGACTATATTCATGACTTGAGAGACGCTTTGGGCTAGATGCAGTGAGAAACTCAAATTTACACCCTCGAACGGGAGAGGGTATATACGCTGTCTAATATCTTTATTATAGAATTGATTTGAGATGATTAGACTCACGTACCCTCTGCTCTCAAGCCCGAAGCGCTCTCCTCCCCCACCTTGTCGCTCTCTCTGTCTGTCTCTCTCTCTCTGTCTCTCGCTCTCTCTCTCTCTCTCTCTCTCTCTCTCTGTGAAAGAAGGCCAACTTTTATTGTGAATAACCTTTAAATCAGGGAATGAATACAATTAGATAAGCTTCAGTGTCTACAATATCATGTTCTAAACATAAAGCATTCTTAGCAACTCATGGGCAACATTATTAGCTTCTCTAAGAATATGTTGAATTGAACACTTCTTCATGTGAAAAAAGGCATTTATAGATGTCACAAAATTAGTCCAGCACCACTCCAATTCCCCTCCTCTTCCTCCACTACCTTAACAACCCTCAATACATCCCCTTCCAAGATTGTTGGGTTTAAACCTAGGTCAGAGCTGAAGATTGCTGCTTGGAGAGCAGCTGTTGTTGCAATAAGATAAGCATCAAGATAGAGATCTCTTGTAGCTCTAAGAGTAAGAGTAGCTAACATTTGATCTTGCCAATCACGGGTAACCACTCCAATGCCCACTTTACATAGACTTTTGCTGATGGCAACATCCCAATTCACATTGAAAGTATCCTTAGGGAAGCTGACCATTGTAAAATGGGACTTGAGTTGGTCACTATCGAGTGGGGATTCTTGTGATGCACCTCTTTGAACTCCTTCAGACTTCTATTGGATGGATCACTAGGGCACTGGGATGCACCAAATCTTTTCCATAAGTTCCAAGCCACCATTGCAAACTCTTCAACTTCATCTATGTGCAAACTTGAGAATATAGTTTCAAGCATCTCTTTGAAGGAATTCTTCTTAATACTGCTCTTTTTAACTTCTTTAGAACACTAACCCCAAGCATCCTTAGTAGAAAAGCAACTTCATAGAACATGCTTAGTAGCTTATGGCCAAATTAGACGTATTGGATATATTTGATTGTCGATCACTTTCTCTTTATACAGATTCACCTTAGTTGGAAGAGCTCGAGACTACCCTCTAAAGAAAGGTTTTGCATGCATTTGCAATCTTGAGTTTCCATATCCGAGACCAAATGGATCTGTATAATTTTTGTTGGATGATTGTCATTTTCTTCTGTCTTGTATCTCTCCTTGAAGGTGGTATGCACTCTTTCTAGAAAATCTTCCATTTGAGGTGCATCTCCATACCAGGTTATCACTTCTATTATAGGCACTAATTGGAATCTTAAGAACTTCCTCCCTTTCTGATGCAGTAAATAGGGCATGGATTACCTAGACATCCCACTGCTTTTTGTCACAGTCTATCAAGTCCTTTACCATGGCTTCCTCACGAAGGATCTTAGGTGGAGATTAGACTTTGAAAGTAGAAGGACGTGGTATCCATTTGTCTTTCCATATCCTTACGAGACTTCCATTTCTAATTCGCCATAATAGTCCATTTTTAAGAAGGGGCCTTGTTGCGACAAGACTAGGCCAAAGAAAAGATGGATTTCTGACTAGTTTGGCTTCAAAAAAGTATCATATGGGGAATTATTTTACCTTCAGCACCCTAATTGCTTGTAATTGGGGTTTTTCCAGTATATTCCAACCTTGTTTGTTAGTATAGCAAGGTTAAAATTCTCCAAGTCTCTAAACCCAATACCACCTGTAGCGTTTGCCTTTCACATCTGCCTCCAGTTAACTCAATGAATTTTGTTCCTTTTCTCACTTTGACCCCACCAAAACTGCTTCATTACTCTATTGATCTCTCCAAGCGTACTCTTTGAGAGTTTTCCACGCTGTAAGTAGGAATGGCTTGGAAGATAGACTTTAGCAACATTTTTAGCTTGGGAAAGGTATTTAACCTTCCAATTACTAATCCTTCTTCTTACATTATCTAGGATGCTCTAGAAATCTTTTGATCTTGACTTTTCAATTTGGGTTGGTAGGCCAAGATACTTCTAATATGACGAGGAGGATCTAATGTCAATTGTTGTAGTGATAATTTCTCTTACATGCTACTTGGTGTTGCTACTGAAGAATATTGATATTTTGTCTTTATTAAGCTTCTGGCCATAGGCCTTCTCATAAACATCTAGCAAATGCATTAATATATTCCACTCTAGAGGGTTTCCCTTGCAAAATAAAAAGACTATCATTTGCAAAAATGAGGTAGTTAATGTGTAACTGACCTCGAGCAATTAAGATTCATGTGATATGATCTTTGCTTGCTACATTGTTGGGTGAGGAACTGAGGGTTTCAAAATATAAAATAAAAAGATAGGGTGAAAGAGAGTCACCTTGTCTGATTCCTCTGAAAGGTTGGAATGCTTGGTAAGGCATACTATTGATGAGTATGGAATAGGATACTATCCTTACACACCTCATTATCAAGGCAATTCATTTGTTAGTAAAACTCATTTTCTTCATTAGTACAACCAAGAAGTCTCATTCCACCCTATCATATGCTTTGTTCATATCTACTTTCATGGCCATACAACCATATTTGTTTCCCCTCATCCTACTATGCATAGAATGCAAGGTTTTATAGGGAACAATGATGTTGTCCATGATCAATCTATCTAGAATGAAGACACTTTGAGTTGGAGGGATAATAGCAAGTAAGATAGTCTTCAAGTTGTTAGCCAGAACTTTTGTGACAATTTTATACAAAACATTGTACAAGCTTATAAGTCTAAAGTTTGATACAAACACTAGAATTTTCTTCCTGGGGATAAGGGTTAATTGAGTGTCATTTAACCCCTTTGACCAAAGCCCTTGGTTAAGAAATTCAAGAGCTGATTTAACCAATTACATCCCAGTTGTGGTGATAGAAGTAAGCTGGAAAGCTATCTGGACCTAGGGAGCTCAAAGCATTCATGATAAAAATTGTCTTTTTAACTTCACATGTAGTAAATTCTCTAGTGAGACTCGCATTCATTTCATCAATTACATATGCATCCAAAGGTTTGAGACATACATCAAAGCTAGAAGGTTGTGAGGAAGAAAATATATTGTGGAAGAAAGAGTGGAATAACCTACTTATGTCTTTAGGATTGGTGGCCATGTTTCCCTCCCCATCTGAGATGCACTTAATGGTGCTAATCTTCTTTCTCTGAGTTGCACAGGAGTGGAAATATTTAGTGTTCCTATCACCCTTTTACAGCCACATTTGTTTTGCTCTTTGTCTCCACTTGATATGTTCCTCTTCCAACATGACCTCTACTTCTCTTTGAAATTGTTTTAACTTCTTGTATAGCTATTAGATCTTTGCAATGAATTAATCATTTGTAGCTTTTTATTGATTGAACCCCTTTGTTTGTGCAACACATTTTTCACTCCACAAAGAAAGCCTATGGCTACATCTATTCAATCCCTCCCTAGTAGAAATAATCTTACTGTTGTAGTTGAAATGCCATTTTCAGGTATTTTTTACCACCTCGTGGTAATCTTCTCTTCTAGCCCAACTAGCTTCATATCGAAAAGGCTTTCCAAGTGGTTGGATTTCTTCAATTTCATTGCTTGCAAAAATTAGAATGGGGCCATGATTAGAGTAACATACTGCAAGAACCTTGACTTTGAACTAGGAAGAGGAGTTGATCCATGCACTGTTGCCTAGAGCTTTGTCCAGCCTCTCTTTGGTAAAACCACCACCCTCCATATTGTTGCACCATGTATACTTAGGTCCCTCAAAGCCCAAGTCACTAAGCTCACACTCTTTTAATGCTTCTCTAAAACTCTCCATCTGCTTATAAGGTTGAGCAGCCCCAGCCTATTTTTCATCTTGGGTAAGGATTTCATTAAACTTTTATGCAAACTATGAGAGCGTAGCATTTGGTTTGAGGCGAGTTAGAAGTCTCCACCTCTCTTCTCTTTTTGTCGTAATAGGGCCGCCATAAAACCCAGTCAAACATCATTCACCCTTGTTTGTGTGATCATCCACCAGCAATGAGATATGACTTTGGGAATATGTATCTAAATGGGCTTGAAAATGATCATTCCACGAGGACATTCCCCCACTCCCCCTCCTTGCTATCAACCACAAACTTTGATCAAAGCCCAGCTTATACCTAATACTCACTACTTTGTCACTTCTGCATTTTGTTTCCATTAAGAAAATAAAACTTGGGCACTTCTCCTTCACCAAGTAGTAAAATTTACAAACTGCTTGAGAGTTTCCAAGCCTTCAACAATTCCAACTTAAGAGGATCATTGGTCTTGGCAAGTTTGCTTAACAACCTCCACCAATATAAGTTGCTCTTGAGAAAAAAAAAAGAACTATCACCTCAAAGCTTTTTAAGCAAGATATCAAGGCTATCATCCTCATCCATTAGGACCAAATCCCTTTTCTTGCTAGTATCATGCAGTTCAGTACCCATGGGGTTGTCATCCTTAACAGGTAAAACTATTTTTGAGTCTCCTCTAGCTCAGCATTTCTAGCTTGCCACTCTTTTTTTTTTTTTTTTTTTTAATTTCCCCTTAGGGTCTTAGAATTGCTTTGTTGGTCCTAATTGGCTTTCTCATGATTGGGAAGTTGCTTTTTGGGCACAAAGTCAAAAGTCATATGCGTAGGAGCTTTCTAAAGCAACTCTTCATGATCTCTATACCATTTTTCCAAACTGATCAAATTGCTTTGACCTTTGATATTTATGGAAAGATCCCTTACCAGATTTGATCGAGATTGGTATGGCTGCTAAATCTTCCATGTGGGGATCTTTCTTTGATTTTGCATATTCTCATGCCCAAATAGGGTGTCAGCCGTCAACTTTCTATGATTTCCTCCTTCTAATTCTTTGTTCCCTTGATTCTTGCCACACTCTCTTGATTATGATCCTTGAGCTGATATATTGGTAGTTTCCTTTTTTTAATCTTCCTTTAAATACTTTCCTTTCTAAATTCATCGAAGTTCTCATTGAAAAAAATTCTAGGCCATGACTCAAAGGTATGTTACTGAAACTTTTAACCACCTTTTTTTCTAGCTGCTAGAAGTGTTGATATGGCTACACTAGCTCTAAAAGCACTAGCATTGGCTTCATTAAAGCCAATGCATATTCAAATTTTGATGAATTTACTTAAAATGAAGCTACATTGGATTTATCAAAGAGGTATTTGAGAAACTTTGAATTACAATAATTGTTGCTCTTCCTTCAAATTTGAAGGTCTACTATTCCACATTCAAACTAATATTTTATTCTAATTTTAATAGGCAATGGTTTTATTTTATTTTATTCTAAATTAGTTGGGAATCAATTATTGAAGTACTAAATTAAACTATTAATGTCCATATGGTTAGTATAATTACAAAATATGAAGAAAAAAAATTAAAAATATTATTATTAAGAAAATAATATTATATTATTATTTTGATGAATTTAATGGCTAATCCAATGTGGAATTATAGATATGAAGGTTTTAAATTTATGAAAAATGTGTACTTTTCATCAAATTTTGAAGATGAATTTGATGAATCCAATGCTAATGCTCTTAAGCCATGGACCATATTGATCATTCATATTCTCTCATAACCTTCCATCATTGTTATTCTTTTAGCATGCATTCCCTTCATGCTTAATGACTCCACATCGGAAACAAAAGAGGGACAGATATCCATATTTGAAAGGGATCCACGACTCTCTCCCCTATAGAGAGAAACCTTCCTCTAACAAGGGGCTCTATGATATTAACTTGCACTTTGGTCCTAAAAAACTTACCCTAGCCAATGCCTTTCTCATCCACATTAACTTTCATGGCCGTGCCAATAGCTGCACCAAGTTTTTCTTTCTCCATACTCTTTGGTCACGCCTGTTAATGGCATGTTGTGGAGTTGAACCCAAAATGGCTCATGTGTGAATGGAATGTCCTTTGCCGTTGTGCCTCCAAATTTATTCAAACATATTAAAAAAGGATCAAAAGACCTGGGTCATCCTTTAAGAACACAATCTTCGTCAATATTGTGCCTTGCGGGTGGGTTGGTTCGGCCGCATGGGAGATTGATTTTCAGATAATGTGTACTACAATATGTCAAACGACACAAAAATATTGTAAGGGATGGTTATGCATCTAAATGAGAATAATTTTTGTTCAAAGTTTAGGGCTTAGACTCGAATAGAGACAAAATGCATAAAGTAGATCTTTCAGCATTCAAATTCACTCAGACAATTGTAAATATTGTAGAATTCAGAGATCTACCAAGCATTGAAGAATGAAGGGAAGAATGGGTTTTGAATTTGCTGGACAATTTGAGAAATCCGAGGATCAAATAGCCATCAGCTTAATATCTGACAAGCTGGATTATTCTGCTTCAGTGACAATTAATGAGGCAGTTTTGTACAAAGAGCAACCACGGCAGATGTTGAAGTGGTAGTAACAAAAGAATGGATAGGCCAGGGTAATAAACAGTCTCCAAACAATTTAGGTAATAAGATAAAAAAGAGTAACAATAGTGAATACGACAATAGACTAACAGCTAATATAATTTTCGATAATAATATTACATTTGTTGGAAAAAATTATTATGTTGTCAACAATATCATGAAAAATCTTAATAAGACTGCAAGACTAGTTAAATGCACCGATAAACTCTAACTTGTTTAGAACCATGAATCATGCAAAGTGATGAGTATAATGCAAGCATCTTGCCAAAGAGATGTAAAACCAACTAATGGTCAGTGGTTTTCTTTGTTTTTTTTTTTTTTTTAACAGAAGTTTGGTCTTCAACAATTTAACCATTCATTACAATATATACCCATGAGCATCTTGAGTTCCAAGGGGTTTCACTAATCCAAATGTGCTTTTGCAGCATCAGAAATTGAAGAAGCAAATCCTCTCACTGGCCTCGAAAAAGGATGCCTTTCCCTTCCCACTACATTTTTCCCGCTTTCAAAACCAGAAAGCATGGATCTCGGTCAGAGCTCAAGCTGACAGAGAGACTTTAATGCTACTCCATTACCTGGTACTAATTTTAGGACGGATGTTCGATCCATACATCATCTTGGGGTGAATCTATCTGGAGCTGCCTGACTTTGATGCTGCACATATATCAAGACCAAAATCTTTTAGAAGTCATCCACAAATGTAGAAATACACCAGTCAGCTATATAGAATACTTACCAGAAAATAATAATTATAATAATAAATAAAGAGAACACTTGAGTCGTGGACAGATGATCGCTTACCAGAAGAATTTTTACAAAATTAGAAAAAAAATGTGGGATGATGAGAGCTTTCAGTGCTAATCTATAACACCTATGCGAAATCTAGTTTTTTTGAATGCGAGTCACAACCCCCACAAGGTTAAATAAGAATTTAGCTTAGTGAGAACATCATTTTATAAAGCAACTGTCAAGGGTTGTTAATCACTTAGGTCTGCTAGTCAAGATAACAAAAGAAGTTACTTCCATTTGTTTTCGATAAGTAGTTACTTCCATATGTAAGCCACAAATACTTGTCAATTGAGATTCATTCAAGGCAATTACCTGAGTTGCATATGATGAGCTTTCAGCAAGGAACTTGAGAAACTCTTGCTTCTTTTTTTCAAAATTGGACTTTTCCTTCTCCAAGATTGCTTGTTCTCTCTTCATATCCTCCAGCATCTTATCTTTTTTCCATTTCATCTCCTTGACCAGTCTATCAGCCTCATTGTAGTTTTCAGGTACAGTTGATGTTTCCAAGGGCTTTGGGAATTTCACACCAACATCTTCCCTAACAACAGACAGGTTTATTGTACCACTGAAAAATACAATACGAAAAAACTGAACACAGAACTAATCACTAATTCATCAAGGAATATAAAATCCACTCCAGTTGGTTTAGTGATTCTTATTTGTTAGTATAAAGATAGTAGATTTCAGTCAAAAGCACAATTTCTTATATTATTTATAATTGTGCGGCTAATCCTTTCTTTCTCATTCCTACTTCTGCTCACTGGAGAAAGAGGAGAGAGACAAAATCAATTGAAGGCAACACTGAAGAAAGGAAAGCTATTTAATCTTTCAATGTGCAACTGTGTGATACAGAGGCATCTGCATTACATGAATACTGCAAATATCTTATCAAGCAATCATCAAGTTTGCAAGAGAAAGATTGTCCCAATGGAATAAATGATGATAAATATGCATTTCACTTGTGGTAGCACAGCTTCTTACCGATTCCCTAGGGAAAAAACACCACTACTCCGAATCATCCCTCCATCTAAAGAAAGGGCTCCATCACTTATACAAGGAAGAGCAAGGACCATCTCTGCCCTCGTTTTATAAACTTGCAGGCGAGAGAAGAGATTATAAAATAGTGTCTCCCTGAGGCCATACCCACTGGCAGTGAGACAAAACAAGTTTGTGCTGTCCACATTGATGATATTCACAGCAAACCCAAGAAACCCAGGTGGGCACTCTCCATTAGGTAATCTTGGCTTAATTAGATCAAGCCTTCTTTGAGGGTCATCAGCTACAAACTCACCTGCATATGGTCTGTGAAAGATGAAAAAAAATTAGAGGGTTTACAAAATACAAGTCAGATTGTCAAACAAAAAGACAGCATAAAAGAGACTCATGCATTAAATTCTCAAGACAAATGACAAGAAATCGGCCATCCAAAGTTCTCCCGATGGAAGCACCAAGCCCATGAAGACCAGAACTTGTATTTATGCAGCCTTCCTTGTCATAAGTTTCTAGTGCTTTGACACCTTCATAAGTCTTGCAGACAATTGCCAGCATAGTCTCAACTCCTAAGTACTCTGCGAAAAGCCTGCAGACCAAATAAGTTGAAGGACAATTATGTCAAGCATAGTGAGAGAATGTTAATAGTCCTGTCATGATGTCCTTCAATTAGGATACCCCAGTCCCTACCAGGTAAGCAAACAGGGCACCTCAAGTTTCAATGATGAAGGCTAATAGAAGATGGCAGTCTATTTTGGATGCGATCATAATCATTAAACCTCAAATGCAGCTAATGATGAGATCATAACTAATGCAGAATACCAGAAACAGAGAAGATGTAAGGTCAAGCAAACCTGCTAAGATTATCGTCATCTAATGTTCCAAGTGTAGCAACAATGCCAAGCACATCCTTGGTCAATGGAAGATGGGAAGCCTGAGTACCATGCCGAGTTTTCAATTGACACAGAATTCCAGCAGCAGACTTTTCATGCCGTAGAATCTGTTCAGTTGTTTGCTCCTCAGGCTGAGGTTGGGAGTTGTTCTCATTTTCAGTCTTAGGAATGCTTGAAGAATGACTTCTAACTAATTTAAACGAAATAAAACTTGTAAGTAATCAAATATGGAAAAAAGAGTCAAAGCCATAGACATTTAAAAATTTTAAAAGTTATTCCAATCCAAGGTGGATTACATAACAGGAAATCAAAACTTTGATACCCTTCATTATTGAGTTCGCTACAACTCCCACAAAGCTCTTGACTAATTTCCCTTCTAGTTAATCGTATGTAAAGATGCAAAGAATGACATGATTTTTTTTATTGGAATGACATATAATCATACGCCATTCTTAGCATCTTTATATATGATTACCCCACATATCTTCTTAGACAACCACCAATTACACCCAAGTGAGATGTGCTTGATTTAATGTTTAAGGGGCAGCATCTAACCAAAAGTTATATTTATTACACCATGACAGTTGTAATTATATCCCAGATAAGCAGAATCTAACTATGGTCTAATAAAGTGCTCATTTCCCATGTCATCTGGATTCATTTACTTGTTTAAGATGGATTTGCTCTGTATTTACAGTGGCATCTATTAAAAATAAGAAAAGATCATACCTTGCAAATCGAGAATGGAGTCATCTAATTTGCTTTTCTGAGTTTTGAGAAATTTTAAATTCTCCTCGTGCTCTTTGATTTTCATCCCTAGCATATGTAGATCATCTTGAAGTTTCTGCATAATTAGGTATCATGAACTTAGTTTGCTTAATTTACCAAAGAAAAAAGAAAGTTTCATTTGTTTGATACATTGCCACCTGATGAAGCTGTAAAAAATGACATAAACAACATGGACTTTTTTTTTTTATTTTGATAGGTGAATGATCATGCACCTGCATGGATTGAAGTTCTGGCCTCATCCCCCATCCCTCATTCTGTTTTTCTTTTTTATTTTTTGGTTTTGGTGAGTGGGTTGGAGAGAGGGGGGGCAGAGATGTCATTTATCTGAGGATCATCTACCATGAACTAAGGAACAGAGAAAATCTTGCACCTTCGCCATCACTCATTTCTTAATGAGCTCCATAAAAGATCAATTGTTTCTACTAATTAAACACAGAAAACAAACACTTTTAAACCAACTCCACAGTATAAAATTCACAACCTTGGAATAGTATATGATAGTTTCTGCATGTGCAAGTCCTCCATTTTGCATTTCATCCCTCACAACTATACTGGTCTCATTTTGATCAACTTGCATCAGTGCTGATGAATCTTTGACAGATAATGCCCTTGTTTGAAATGAAATCTGCAGAGAGAGGGATTAACACGTATTTAAAGTTACATTATTTGAAAAGCATAAACAACAGCCTTCTGTACAAAGATTTGTCCCTCATTTTCAATATTTTTGTTTGACACATGCAGAAAAGATACTTGCATGCATATTTGAGAGGTAGGGGAAGAAAAAAAGGAAGAAGCTGGTCTTAATGCAAATAGTGGATAGTTATTGTTTACTAGAATATTACTTATTTATTTTTACAATTGCCTATTAAGAAACACTTTTCTTATTACCTTTCAAGGAACATGAGAAATCACTGGCCAGGCAAAAGTAGAGATTCTACCGTTTCTAACCATAACCCTGAGAAGCATTTTAAGGAATCAGAAGGAATAGCAGACTTTTAAAACGGCAAAGTATATGCAATCTGGCACAACTTTCTGAATAATTAGCTTTTGGCTCTGTACAGCACTTCAACTACTTTTCTAGCGTTTACATTACAGGTAGTTCAAAATTTAGACTTTCACAATAAATGGTGAAAATCTTGCCTTTCACTATTAATTTTGGCTTTATTATTTTTTCTATAATTTCCACAATGCTGAATTGCAGGGAAGTTTAATATTAAAGGAATATTTCAAGCAGAGTAGGTTGGTGGGAAGCAACACAAATGTTGTCAAACCCCTGGAGGTTAACGCCCTCTCGCACCATTCCATGAACGACAATTTATAACCAAAATCTTCTCAACTAAATAAGTTCCTTTAAAGAAGAGAACAAGCTTGATATTACATTAATAATGCATTACCCTGACTTGTAAAAAAAAATTAATAATGCATTACCTCGCCATCAGAAATTCAGCTATTCCTTGTTAACCAGTTAATTGTGGTTTTATATTATGATCTCTACTAAGCGCAGCAACAATGCACTGTCAAATTACTATCCATTTCTTATCATGTCAGTGCCAAACAGTGAGTTTTCCTAGCATAGAACTAACCAGCAAAAAATCCCAACTTTTTAATGCTTTCTACACCAAAGAATGGATACATAATTCAAAAGAGTTCCTCTTCTAACTTTTATTTTTTTTTATAGTTAATAAGTAAATTTTATTACAAGTAAATAGGCATAGCCCAAGTACACAGGAAGTATACAAGAGAATACACCTAAATACAAGCTATAACAGAACACTACTAAAACAGAACACGACTAAAACAGACCATTACAAAAGTTTCCATCCCTTACAAGATTCTTCACCCAAAAACTTAAAATGCTATAGAAAAACTCCCTAAGTTCCCCCATAGAGCGTTCACAATCTTCAAAACACCTTCTATTCCTCTCCAACCATAGGCACCAAAATAAACACAAGGGGATCATCATGTGGTGCAAACATCATGCTCACACCAACTAATGAAATAGTGACAAATCAGCATACCTTTTGTTTTCAAATAGACATTGCCGCACAGGATTTCTTCCCATTTCTAACAACAAAGATAATAACCCTTCCCGCTAATATAGAAACCCATCTTTGTTCAGCCATTGTTGCCACCCAGCGAGCTCTACTGCCAGTGATTTGGCATCACCGACTACCCCCATTGCAGCTCCATCCAAATTTTTTTTATAGACTCAAGCAAATTTACATTGGGAAGAATATGGAGGAAGAACCGATGTTGGGTTGTGCTTTTGAGTGTAAGAGATTTTGTGCGGAGAAACCGAGGTTGGGTGGTGCACTGTGGGCTGAAAAAATTAACATTCCAAAGTTCCCAAGTGGAGAGAGAGAAAATTTGTTGTAATTCAACTTTTTTTTCAATTCTAAACAAAATCCAATTAATCTCAGCCTAAACCACAACCTTTACATTTCCAACCTCCCGTAATAAATTTAAATTTTCAACTGTGCCAGACTTTGACAGCCTTCCGCCACGATGGAGATCGACTTGGTGAGCAACAGCAGGCTTGAGGACAGAGAGAGCAACAGTGAGGCTTGAGAGAGCGACAGGGGGCAAAGAGAGAAGGGACAGTGAGGAGAGAGAGAGAGAGAGAGAGAGAGAGAGAGAGAGAGAGATGGGCTTGAGAAAAAGGAAAAAGGAAGGGTAGATGTAAGAGAAAAAGGGACTTTGTAACTTGTTTTTGGGTCTACGGTAAGAATAATTAAACAATGACGTGTCCCCCTCCCATTGGATTGTGCAAAACTCACCAACACCGCATTCAGTTTGAAGGTTTAGAATGAACACTAATTCAAAGGCTTAAAAGATCAATTTTTTTTTTATTGGCAGGTGTCCGGGAACAGTGTCCCTACTAATCCCAAGAATACACAAGTCCTCGGCAAAAAGTTTCCCGCAACTACACATTGGGTAATTTAAGGAGAAAATCCTCCAATACGATGGCCCCTAAAGATTGTTTGCACCAAATCGGATTTGAACCTTAAATCTGGGGGGATCATACCCCCAAGCCCAATGCCTTTACCACTTGAGCCAACCTTTAGGGGTTAAAAAGGCTTAAAAGATAAGAATCTGATACTCTCACTCTACCTCCCCCAAGCAAATTACACAAGGCACATGCCAGCTATCACTAAAGACAACTATTTCAAGTCATTACAATAATTGCTTCTTTTTGGTAAATTAGAAAGAAATTACATTAACTTCAACAACACAGTGCCAGAAGGGCATACTGCCTTCCAAACTGATTTTTCTGTAACGAATATTGTTACCATTACAAACCTAATATTACAATTTGCTCAGGGTAGTCCGCACATTTTGTCCACAATGCATTTACGTTTGATTTGATTCCACAACTTTCCTTGTTGGGTATGATCTGCTCCTATAAGAAGCAGTAGATGCCCTATGGGTCGGTATCAGTAAAATCGCAGTCCTTAAGCAAAACCCAGAGTCCAGTTCCCTCGAAGCAATTGATTTATCCCTTTATATTCTTTATTAGTGAATTTCAAACGACAAAAACTCTCGGGTTCATATCACTGAGCGTAATTTATGAGCAGTTCAAAACTTCCCAGTGCAAAATTTAACTCCAAAATATAAATAATCGCGCGAAAAATAAAAATATAAAAACAATTAAAAGCAAAAGACCGTATTGAAGTCCATCAACCTTTCTTGGACATTAAAGTTTCAAACAACCGTAAAGAAGGAAGCCAAGGCTAGCATAAGAAGTCCCAATTTCCCGTTTGGTTACTGAGAAAATGTGGGAGATTTCAAATAATGTAGCCAGTGTCTGTATTTGCTGTTAACAAGACGATTTCAAGTTTCTTTCTCCTTTATTTATACTCTTTTTTCTTTCCCACATTTCTCAGAACCAACCAGTGAGGGAAAAATTAGAAATGAAGAAAAGGAACATACCTGGTTATTGGGTTGAAACATCGTGTAACAGGTGGCGCAAACTAGGGTTCAACCTGCTCAAAGAAGGGGATGGGAGGATCGGGTGGAAGCAGTTACTGGGAAGTGATTACGTGGGAAGCTTGAGAAGATTTCAGCTAGTTTACTTTTTAGTTTGTAATGGGTCTGGTCTGTGTGGACTCACTCAGATGTGGTGGGCTCAGTCGTCAAACTTGGATTTTACGTTTATTCAGGCATGTGCCCAAAAAAAACCTTATTGGGCCGATCCGTCCGAAATACCCGACCCACCCACCCGAGGGTTGGTCCGATCTGTTCAACGGGCGAAACGCGAAAGTGACGAGAACCGTAGCCCCCGATCTCTCATCTTTCTCCAGAAAAAACCTAAGCCTCTGCCTCTCTCTCTCTCACACAGACGGCGGCGTGGCTCTCTCACTCTCACTCTCACTCTCACTCTCACTCTCTCTCTCTCTCTCTCTCTCTCTCTCTCTTTCCGGCCGCAGCTACAAGATCAACTCGATTTGCTGAGGTATGTTCCTTTATCTCAGTTTTTGCATCAACATTTCTTTTCGAATTTGACTTCTCAGAGATTTTCGCTATGCCTCCATGAACCATCTTCGATCCTCCTCACTGATAAACACAAATTAAAAGTTCAGAAAACAGCGAGAAATGATATTCAATTCATAGACTAGTTTACTTGAATCGATCAAAGGCGCCACGAGGGACCTCAAATAACGAGAGGGCTGAGTACCATCGGCGTGAGCGAGGCTCCATTTGAGCAATCCCTCCCAGTTGGGTCCGTCTTTAGCCATTATTACTACAACCCAGAACCCTAAAATTAAAAAATACAACACCCTTTCTTTTTCTGCTTCGTTCTTCTTGACATGGAATTAGAGAGTAGTATATGTAGGCTGCAAATAGAGGGTTCAGGAAAGGTCTAGAGATTGCGAGAGAGCGGTGGAAACTTGAGATCAGAACGGTAAACTTGATATCAGAGTTTGGTTTGAAACTCTGTCCTTCTGGATCAGGTGGCCATGTAGGCTGTTTTACTTGAAATCTGAATGTGGGCTTATTTTATGTCCATGGCTATAGCCATGGGCTTGGTTGGGTTTCCAGAGTCCTTGATTTGCAGTTGCAAGCATGCTGATAGGATTCTGATCTGATCACTTGAAATTCTTTTGTAATTATTATATGAAACTGATCTTAATTGACTTGTAAAAGTTTAGATACACTGATTTACATCTTATAAAAGATCAAAAAAAGACAATGAATAATTACATAAATGAAAACCTTTTCAAGTTTGTTTCAGTGTATTTTGACAGCAACTTGATGCACTGAATTTCCTAACACTGGTTCTGTCACTGCTAATTAGCCTTTGAAAAATAAGTGGGTTGGAGTTATAAGTACTTGATATTCTGATCTTAGAAAAAAAAAGTACTTGATATTCTGAAAATGTTAAAAAATTCCTAGCTTTTGTGGAGAATGTACTCACACACACACATGCTGAGAGAGAGAGACACACACACTGAGAGCACACTCCTCCAGGTAGCCTGCTTCTTACAAGGGTAAAAACATGCTGATATAGGCTACTCTTCTTGTTTGTTTAATCAGATGTGAAAGTCAAGGACAGCATGAGGGTCAGCTAGTACTCCCCCCCTCTGTTATAAGAGAGATTCTTTATTTAGGGATCCTATTCTCCTTGATTTTAGTTCCACCTCAAACACCCAACTCAGGCCAAGATAGAATACTTTTTTTATCATCTAGAGCTTTGGTGAAGCTGTTAGTCTTTTATTTGAGTTGTTTGCTTGATCTTTTATGTTGACTTATGACCTCAAATCTGTTAAGAGTGATTGAATTTAGAAACTATATGTTTTCAAGCTGTCAATGTTAGAGCAACTCCTCATGTCTTATGTGGTGCATATGGCTTGAAACGAATGATAGGAGCATTGAAGATAGGAAGCGTTTTTGGGATGAACTTAGAAATCTCTTCTTGCACACTTTATATCTTTGGTTTTCTGCTATTGTACTCAATGGAACTAGTGTTCATGATTTTCTTGTATCTTTTTCTGCTTCCTAGAATGTAACTAGGTGTTTTCTTTTGTATACACTGTGTACTTGGGAAAAGCCTATTTCATTCGATTTAATAACATTTATATTACCTATATAAAAAATAAAAAATAAAAAATAAATATAAAAAAGATTTCACTTTTAGATCGTCACAACAGTATTGCTTTAAACAAGTTCCTGAAATTATCTGATATCTGTGTTTATCTGATAAGCAGTGTGATTGAAGAGTTACTATAAATGACATGATTGTCTTATTTGAATCCTATTACAATTTTTCTGTTTGAAAAAGGCAAAAGGGCAACTTCTTACCTGCCTTGGTTACATTTATCTTTCTTCCAATCAGGCTTTCTTTTCAGATTGCTTTCAAGCCAAAGGCCTGTGGTCTGATTGGAATAACCCCCAAGTCTCCAAAATGGAGGTCATGGGTTTGAAACCCCCCTCCCCAAATATATCAAAAAAAGATTGCCTTTAATGACATGCATTTTTCTTACTGAGAATGGTTGTTATAAATAACAAAAATTAGATAGCATCTCATGGTCCTCTTTTGGTCTGTGGTCTGGCAGAGTACCTTGGGAAAGTTGATGGCAGGCAAAGCCTCAAAATCTGTTGTGAAAGCAATTGGGGACTGCCAGTACCCATGGCGGGAGAAATTGGCAAAATACAAGCATGAGCTATCCAAGGGTGTATGGGGTTACTGGGAACTGGGGGCCTGGAAGCCCCTTGGCATCAGTGCTCGTCATAGAGCTAGACTCCGCAAGGAGGTCCTCCTTGCAGGGGAAGATTGGCCATATGATCCGGAGAGGAAAGAGATGAGAACCAAGAGGAAAGGGCACAAATGTGATAGAATTGCTGCAGAAAAACGAGAAAACACTGCCAGACTGATGCAGGAGATGCCACAAATGTTGTTGGATTACAAGAAACGCAGGTGGGAAAAGAAAATGAAGGAAGAAGACAAGAACAAGTGAACGGCTCTCTCTCTTGCTGAGAAAGAAAAAAGAAAAAGAAAAAGAATGGTTCTTTCTCTATCTTTTCTTTTCTAGTGACATGGTTCTTCATGGTTAGGTCTTTATTACATTTCATAGACTTGGCTTATAAACTTTGTTTTAATGCGCATACTTGCAAAGTATTTTTTGGAGAAATTTGTTGTGCGGTGGAGTGCACTTTTCAGTTTCCTCCCCTCATTTCATCAGCTATTTTCGGAACAGAAATGTATAATTTAATCACCAATGCTTATTCACTAAGCAATTTGTAATTGAACTTTTAGTTAACGGCTACCAAGCAAGATGGCTGACCTGTTCACCTTTTGATGAACTACTTAATACGGATCCATTTTTTTCTTCATGTGTCGGGTGTGAAATGTACTCGGAATATAGCTGGCTTTAAAAAATGTAGTAGAAAAATTATTTAGGCTTTTATTTGGCATAGAGTTATCTACTCACTACTAGGACTATTCATTTGAGATTTGCTATTCTTCACACCACATATTACACTTATTTTTATTTTTTTAAACTAATTGAATATTTGTACTTATTATCTATACATAACATATTTGGTAAGAGAAAATAAATAAATAAAGTGTGATGAGTAAGAATGAAGAATATAATTTTTCCTATTCAATTAGATTGGATTTTTTCTAATCCGGCCTAGAATCCAAGTAACCAGGTTTTGGAGACGGTTTTTGGGCCGGGTTTGCATTCGAATTGAAAATCAAAAAACTCACCCTTTCATATGACGTGGGTATTAGATTCACAATTTTTAAAATATGTATATTTTTTACATTTTGTGTTTTATTTTACTCTCTTTATTAATTGAGAAATAATATTTGCAGTCGTGGTTGTGCAAGCGGCGTACAATCGCTTTGAAAAAAATGAATTAATATAGGATCCACATGAAAAAAAAAAACTAACTTTTTAATCGTGGATCTCACTTTTTTTCAAAACGATTGCGCGGCGTTTGCAATTTCACGACTGTATGTAGCATTGCTCTTATTAATTATTGGGTCTTGCTACAGACACAAACAAAAGCCACCGATGGTGTTCACCGAATATGCTATTTATCTTTTTTATTTTCATACATTTTTTTATTAAAAAAAATCACATCTTTTAAAAAAAAAATTCTTAATCACTAAAAAAACATGATAGCCACCATCAATGACTTTTCTACGCAGTACAAGCATTATCCTTAACTACTAGTAGTATAGTGCTAAAAGGTCTCGAGGTCCTTTAGCCTTACGCCTCCTCGTTTACACATTTAAATATGGATAGCTCTACAGCCACCACTGGTTTTCCTGTTAGTGTATTTTATTTTATTTTTTTTTAAATCATAATATTATTAAAAAATATTTAATTAATTATTAAGTAAAAAAAATTAAAAAAAAATCCCACCAGAAAGACTAGCATTTTCTTTTAAACATTTTCTAATCTCTGGTATTCTCGAAACATTTTATAATTTTATGTTTAAATATCACTTAAATATAAATATTTTTTAATTTTTTAATTTTTATTTTTTCATCTAATTATTATTTAATCATTATCTAAATATAAAATATAAAAAATAATGCAACTTTCCAAACAAAATATAAAAAATAATACAATTTTTTCAAATTTCAAAATAATTAAAAAAATCAAATAATTTTATAATACTTTTATTCAATTTTTAAATATCTTAAATCAAATCATTTCATATATAATCATAAAATTCTGAAAATTTCTAAAAACTTCTAATGGTCCAATCCAATTCAAATAATTTCATAGGGAGCTGCTACGTACAGTCCCAAATTGGGACTGCATATACAGACCTCACTTAAATGAAACGATTCGTTTCATTTAAGTGAGGTAAACGATTCGTTTCATTTAAGTGAGGTAAACGACTGCGTATTGCTTTGATAGAAACGAGACCACCTACTGCATATTCTCCCGCGTATTGCTTTGGTAGAATCAGACCACCTCCTGCATTTTCTCCTCAAGCGTATTCTTTGATAGAAACCAGACCTCTTCATTTTCTCCTCAAGTGTATTGCTTTGGTAGAAATCAGACCTTCTGCATTTTCTCTTCAAGGAAGAAGTAAGAACAATCAGCAGCCTCCTCCTCCACCAAATTCTCCTCCTCCACCAAATTCTCCTCCTCCACAGTTTAGTTCTAGTCCACAGGTTGTTCTTGGTGCTTGTATTAGGAAGTTGTTATGGGTGCTTTTTTTTTTTAATCATTCTGGGTGCATGCATTTGACTATTTTGATTCACAATCCTCACAAAACCAAGGAACATGTTCAGGCAGAAGTTACGGGCCATACATCCAAGCAATAGCTGCATAAACAAACAACCAAGAAAAATTCTATTTTTTCATGTTTCTATGCTAAACAAACAACCAAAAAGTAATTTTTTTTTAATCATTCTGGGTGCATGCATTTAACTTTGATTCAAAATGCTCACAAAACCAAGGAATTTATTCATCAATAGTTACGGGCCATACATCCAAGCAATAGTTGCATAAACAAACAAATAAGAAAAATTCTATTTTTTTTTTTTTTTTTTTTTGTGTTTCTATGCAGAACAAACAACCAAAAAGCAAGCAGCTATCCTTTTCCATCGGAAAATTACAACCACTATGTGAAATCTGTTTTTATGAACATAAAACTTTAGGCAAATAAATTTCTACTGTCATGATTTTTTATTTGCACGATATCTTTTGTTGAGGAAAAAAAAAACTGGAGTAAAAAGAGTGGGCTGGTCCCCCAATTTTCAATGAGTTAAACCTTTCAGAAAAAGAAAGAAAAAAGCAAATCCAAATCCAATTTTATACACTGAAAAACAGCTTGTAGTATCAATTTTATACACTGAAAATATACTTGTAGTTTCAATTCCCCTGCTTGTGCTTTGTGATATTAGAATTAGCAAGTGTGGCGTTTTGTTTGGAACAAATGTAGTCTTTCTTGAACCAAAATTTTATACTTATTTAATTTTTTTTAATTTCATGTTATGTTTTAATATTGCAAGATTATTCTTGATGGAAAAAGGGGAAGAAAGCACATCTACTAGGCGATTGTTGTTCTTTTCTGAAAGTAGTACTTATATAAGTACCCCAAATGTAAGAGATGATGAGGAAATAATTGATGATCATGGGGTTTTAGAGCCAATGCTATGGAAGGACGATGATGATGGGGTTGTAGAGCCAATGCTTGGGAATGAGGATCATGGGGTTTTAGAGCCAACACCGATAAATGATGATGATGGGGTTTCAGAGCCAATGCCGGGAATGTTTTTTAAAACTGAGCAAGAACTCATTGACTACTATAAGCAATATGGGAAACAGATTGGATTTGGGATAATGACCCAAAGAAGTAAAAGGGAAAATGATGGAAGTGTTAGATATGTAACAATCGGTTGTGCTCGTGGTGGTAAGGCGAGGAACCGTAGTACCAACCTTTCTAAATCACGCCCGACAACGAAGACCGATTATAAGGCAAAGATTAATGCAATCTTGGTTGGTGGTGTCTTATGCATAACTACTGTTCAAAATGCACACAACCATGCTCTAAGTCCATGAAAGGCAAGATTTTTTAGATGTAATCGAGCTATTGATGAGAGTGTGAAGAGGCAGTTAGATATTAATGACAAGGCAGGCATAGGTATGGCCAAAAGTTTTAACGCATTGGCTGTCGAGGCTGGTGGATTTGAGAAACTTCCATTTATTGAAAAAGATGCACGGAATTATATTGACAAGGCTCGACACCTTAGACTTGGAAAAGGTGGTGCTGATGCACTTCGTAGTTATTTTGAGAGAATGCAATATAAAAATGATGGGTTTTACTCATTGATGGATTTGGATGATGATGGACGATTACAAAATGTCTTTTGGGCCGATGCACGTAGTAGAGCAGCGTATGAGTATTTTGGGGATGTTGTGACATTTGATACAACATACCTCACAAACAGATATGGCATGCCATTCGCCCCCTTTGTTGGTGTCAACCACCATGGACAATCAATACTGTTGGGAGCAGGTTTGATATCAAGTGAAAGTACTGAAACTTTTATTTGGTTATTTGAGACTTGGTTGAAATGTATGGATGGGAGAGCGCCAAAAGCTATCATAACTGATCAAGACAGGGCCATGAAAAATGCTATTGCAATAGTTTTTCCAAACACTCGGCATAGATACTGTTTGTGGCACATAATGCGAAAACTACCAGAGAAGTTGGGATCACATGCTGAATATAAGTGTGGTTTGAAGAGTGCATTGCAAAAGTGTATTTATAATTCTCGAACTTCGGGCGAGTTTGAGAAGTCTTGGGAGGTGTTTCTTGACACCTATAATTTGCATGAGAATGCATGGCTTCAAAGTCTCTATAATGAGCGAATGTATTGGGTTCCTGTATATCTGAAAGATACATTCTGGGCTGGGATGAGCACAACTCAGAGGAGTGAGGGCATGAATGCCTTTTTTGATGGATTCGTACATTCAGGGACTACATTAAAAGAATTTGTCGATCAATTTGATAATGCACTGAGGAAGAAAGTAGAGAATGAGATGGCAGCGGAGTTTCACTCATTTAATGCCACAGTCCCATGTATATCTCATTTACCCGTGGAGAAGAAATTTCAAGAAGTGTACACGAATTCTAAGTTTAAGGAAGTACAGGCAGAAGTAATGGGGATTATCTATTCTCATTGTGTTCTCATCAAAACGGAAGGGGCGATTACAACATATCAAGTTAATGATCAGAGGCAAGTGGAAGACTGCATCAAACGATCAACTTTGCAGGCATACTTTAATGAAGATGAGTGTGAGGCGAAATGCATGTGTGGTCTATTTGAGATGAGAGGAATTATATGTAGGCATATTCTTGCCTATGGATAGGTGGATATGGATAGGTGGAGGAAAGACATCAAACGTAGATATGCTCTCATTCGAAGCAGTTACGATGACTTGAGTGATAAACCAGCTGCTAGTAGGTACTCTAGTTTGATAAAAATATGTTATGAAGTAGCCACAAATGCAGCAGAAAGCGAAGATAAAACCCTTGACATGATACAGAAGTTACAGGCAATGAATTTAATTTACACTAAATCAATACCCCAGGCCATTGTTGCAAGTACTCATACTTCCATTGATGCCGAAATTGGAAGTTCAAAGAAAGTACTGAGTCCTCGCGTTGTTAGAGGCAAAGGGAGGCCCCCATCAAAGAGGAAACAACCTACAATAGAGAAGTTGCAAACCAAAACCAAAAAGGCCGGTGGCAAGCGACAAAGCAAAATTGTGAGAAGATTTAATTTTTGTGATTTTGATGTATTCAATTAATGTGATTTGATATACTTATGTTCTTTATGTATTCAAATGTAGGCAACTGCACGTCCGGAAGGTGTATTAAACCCAACAGATTTGGTAATACTGTCTGGGACACAAGAAAGTGTTGTTTCGCAAGTGCCCGGTACACAAGGAAACATTATTTCTCAGGTAAATATAGTTACTATTCCATTTTGTTTCTATGCTGAACAAGTATTGAGTTGTGCATGATTTTTACACAATATTTGAAACTACTTGTAGGTGGACTTCCACCATCATGGCCCTCTCGATAATTGATGAGAAGACATTGTAGATTGCTGCAATCTGTATATTTTCAGGTTTTATATTGCAAGACAATGGGTGCTGGTGTCATATCTCTCCAGAGCCAAGGCTGCAGTTTGGCACTTGATAGTGATATTGGAACTCCATTTTGGCATAACTATATTTTGGCATGATGGATTTGTATCTCTGTTCATGGATTTGTAAAAGTATAGTTCACATTGTAAAGAAGGCATTTTGGGTGTATTGTTGATGACATTAGATATTTTAATCATTTTATAATATTCTTAGTACTGAAAGCAAATCCAAATCCAAATCCAAACTGTCTTACAAAATAACAACACTTTATAATATATTTTAAATATCACTGGTTACAAATAGTTTCATACAAAACTGCTAGGTTTGAATATTACAATATCACAGGTTACAAAGAGTTTCATTTGACCATGAAGCTCATCTCGTACAATTTGGATGTCCTCCCCCTTTTTTTGAATCTCTTCCCTTGCATATTGGACTTCTTCCTCCCTCTTTTTGAGTTCTTCCTCCCATTATTGGAGTTCTTCCTCTTTCTTTTGGTGATGATGTTATCTTTCCCAAACAACTTTTCCTTTATTTCTTACGTCGATATCTGCCCATAAAAAAGTAATCAATGTATGAGAAATTACAGTTAATACAACAATGTCTAAAAATAATAGTACTAAAACAAGAGTACTAAACTATGCTTCCCTCAATTTGTTTGCATTTTCCATTTATTCAATACAAAATAGTAAATGTATCCTGTGACTTTCTCAAGATAGTTTCTAACAAGATCTCCTAAATAAAGTCAAAAGGGCCAGTATTTTTAACAACCCTGCCTTACACTAGCTGATAGATGTCTATACAAAACTTGTTAGCTCAAATAAGAAATAATGCAAAGACAACCCAATGCAATTTAATGAGTCTTCAATCTCATCTCAAGCACCCCAGGTATTGACAGTAATCACAATAATCTGCCTTCCATCCATTTCAAAGGGATTACTTGCTCTAACAACGTCTACAAGCATTACTTATATAAAAAACAACTTCTACAAGCATTACTTATATAAAAAATAAAAAACAACTTCTACAAGCATTACTTATTTAAAAAAAAAAAAAAAAATTCTGAAAGCATTGGCTTACTCTAAGGGAAAATGATTTACTAGCCCATGTTTTTATAAGTCAAAATTCAGGCTTCTAGTGCAGTACTTTCAAAAAGGAGTCACAAAACTAGCACTTTACAGTGTTTAAACTCCAATTCGAAGAATAATTGCAAAATAAACCAAAAGTGTCGACCACAAACTTTTTGCTTGAGAGGCTAAAGCTCAATGAGAGGATCTCTGAGTCATGAGCACCTTGCCAGAATTTGAAGTAGGCTTTCCAATTTTCTCATAATACTGCTACTTATATTTACATTGGCCAAGTATTGGGTTAGCATCAGATTAAATACATAAACGTTGGCACCTTTGTAGTTAGTAACCATTTAAACAAGAGACCATTTATGCAACAATTTTACCTTGATGAGAAACTTGCCATCTGAACTAATTGCCAAAGATTGAAATTGTTGAGTGCCAACACACGCCTCCACAGAATTACATTCGAAAATCCCAGCCCTTACTGCAGCAACCACTATGTAAAGTAAAAATTCCAAGTACTGTACAGATTATTAAAATTGCATAAGAGCTTAAAAGTAACCAAAAATCCAACTTTAAGCCCATCCCAAACTCAAGCTCAACAAATCTAAACATGAAAAATAAGCAAGAGATCCACAGAAATCACAAGATTATTTCTTTTTTCTATTACCATTTCTGATGCAAAATAGCCCACAAGAATAATGCACCATTTCTAAACCAATCAAGCTCAGGTTATAGCATAGGCAATTTCTAAATAGCCACGGAAACCACAAGATTATTCGATTCGGCAGCATAAATAATCATGTGATGCTCAGGCAATAGTAGACTCAATTTATACACTAGATCAAGCTCATACCTTGTTATTTTTACTCCAGCTGACGAAGATGACTCCTCCACGACTAAGGTGACGACGACGAAGACAAAGGAAGGGGAAGGGGATGGACGACGATTCTGTGGAGGGGGAAGGGGACGATGGGTCTGAGAAGGGTTTTGGGCAGATTCAGTTGTTCTGAAAGGAAGAGGAACGGTGAAGGGGCGACGGCAAAAAGCAAAATGTGAAGGGGGCAACGGCGAACGCCGAAGGGACTTGGGGCTTAAAGAGTGAAGTTTGAGGCACGAAGGGACTTCGGGCTTGAAGAGTGAAGGGGCTTAAAGTTGAAGAAAATGTAGGAGATCTGATTTCAATACGTAGTCGTTTACCTCACTTAAATGAAACGAACCGTTTCATTTAAGTGATGTCTGCATATGCAGTCCCGAATTGGGACTGCAAATAGAATTATTCAATTTCATATGGCTTGAAAGGAATGATAGGAGCTTTGAAGATAGGAAACGCTTTTTGGATGAACTTAGAAATCTCTTCTTGCACACTTTATATCTTTAGTTTTCTACCATTGTACTCAATAGAACTAGTGTTCATGATTTTACTATATCTTTTATGTTTCCTAGAATGTAACTTTAGATTAGGTGTGGTAACTAAGTTCAAATACAAAATTCTCATCTCATCTCATCTCATCATTACAACTTTTTCAAATTTCCATACAAAATTTGATAAACAATTTAATATTTTCAAATCTCAATTTAATATTTTCAAATCCCATAACAATAATAATATTAAAATATAATATTTTAAACTTTCTTCTAAAACAAAAAATTCTCATTTCACTCCCCAAACCTAATAGTGTTTTCTTTTGTATACATTGTGTGCTTGGGAAAAGCCTATTTCATTCAATTTAATAACATTTATATTACCTATAAAAAAAATTTAAAATAAAAGTTCACTTTTAGATCGTCACAACAACATTGCTTCAAAGAAACTTCTGAAATTATCTGATATCAGTGTTTATTTAATGCAGTGTGACTGAAGGGATTATTATAAATGACATGATTGTCTTGTTTGTCTTATTACAATTTTTCTATTTGAAAAATGCCTAAGGGCAACTTCTTAATTGCCTTGGTTATATTTATCTTTCTCTCAATCTAGCTTTCTTCTCAGATTACCTATAAATCAAAAGCATGTGACCTGATTGGGATAACCACCATGTCTCCAAAATGGAGGTATTGGATTCGAAACTCCCCTCTCCGAATATATCAAAAAAAAAATATTGCCTTTAATCACATGCATTTTTCTTAATGAGAATGGTTGTTATAAATAACAAAAATTAGATAGCATCTTATGGTCCTCTTTTGGTCTATGGTCTGGCAGACTACCTTGGGAAAGTTGATGGCTAGCAAAGCTGCAAAATATGTTGTGAAGGCAACTGGGGATTGCCATTGCCAATGGAGGGAGAAATTGGCAAAATACAAGGATGAGCTATCTAATGGGTGTATGGCGTTATTGGGAACTGGGGGCTTGGAAGCCCCTTGGCATCAGTGCTTGTCATAGGCAAGAAAAAATATGGTTCTCTCTCTATCTTTACTTTTCTAGTGACATGGTTCTTCATGGTTAGGTCTTTATTACAAAGCCATAGACTTGGCTTATAGACTTTGTTTTCATGCTCGTACTTGCAAAGTATTTCCTGGAGAAATTTCTTGTGCTGTGGAGTGCACTTTTCAGTTTCCTCCCCTCATTTTATCAATTGTTTTAAGAGTATAAATGTATAATTTAATCACTAAATGCTTTCACTAAGAAATTTGTAATTGAATTTTTATTTAACGGCTACCAAGCAAGTTGGCCGGCCTTTTCACCTTTTGCTAAACTACTTAATACGACTCCATTTTTTCTCCATGAATCGGGTGTGAAATGTAACAGGGATGGTTCAATTATAACTTAGGCTGTCAGATAAAATATTTTTTGGAAACTGACTTTAAAAAATGTAGTAGAAAATTTGTTTAGGCTTTTATTTGACTTAAGCTGCGTTTGGTTTCTCAATTCCTCTCAATTCATCTTATCTAATCATTATAACTTTCCTAACTTTCAACATAAAATATAATAAATAATTTAACTTTTTCAAATATCAAAATAATAATAATATTAAAGAATAATATTTTAATAATATTTTATTCAATTTTCAACCTTCATCTTAATTCAAATCAACTTAACATCAAAACCAGCCCTTAGAGTTATCCACTCGCTACTAGGAATATTCATTTGAGCTTCGATACTCTTCACACCACACATCACACTTATTTTTATTTTATTTTATTTTATTCTTTTTAAACTAATTGAATTCTTATACTTATTATCCATACACCATACATTTGATAAGAGAAAATAAATAAATAAATAAATAAAAGTGTAGTGTGTGGAGATGATGAATATAATTTTTCCTATTCATTTAGTTTGGATTTTTTCCTAGTCCAGCCCGAAACCCTAGTATCCAGGCTCCAGAGACGATTTTTGGGTTGGGTTTGCATTCTACTGAAAATCGAAAAACTCACCCTTTCATATGTGAGGACAACTAGAATAGGATGTGGGTATTAGATTCACAATTTTTAAAATATGCACATTTTTTTCATTTTGTGTTTTATTTTACTGTCTCTCTTCATTAATTGTTGGAACTTGCTACAGCGACAAAAGCCATCAATAGTGTTCATTGAATATGCTATTTTTCTTTTTTTTCTTTTTTTTCATACATTTTTTTATAAAAAAAATTAACACCATTTAAAAACATTTTCTTAATCACTTAGAAAAAAAAAATGATAGCCACCATTACTTTTGTTTGTAGAATAAGCATTACCTTAACTACTATTGGTATAGTGCTAAAAGCCCTTGAGGTCCTTTAGCCTTACACCTCCTCATTTAGACATTCTAACATGGGTAGCTCTACAACTATCGTTGGGGGCTCCTGCTAGTGCATTTCATTAATTTTTTTTTCGTATGTATTTTTTTAACACTTTTAAATATTATTAAAAAATTTCACAATATCATTAAAAACCACTTAGTTAATCATTAAGTAAAAAAATTAAAAAAAAATCACAGTAGGAAGATTAGCATTTTCCTTCAAACATTCTCTAATCTCTGGTATTATTGTTATGTTTTATAATTTTATGCTCAAATATCATTCAAATATAAATATTTTTCAATTTCAAATTTTAAATTTTTTTATCTAATTATTTCTTAATCATTATCCAAATACAAAACATAAAAAATAATGCAACGTTTTAAAAAAAACTTAAAAAATCATACAACTTTTTTTAATCTTAAAATAATAATAAAATATTCAAATAATTTTTTAATACTTTTATTCAATTTTTAGATATCTTAAATCAAAACCATTTCATATCTAATTATAAAATTCTAATGGTCCAATCCAACCTTAGGGTAGGGTTGGAAGTAAGATGATATTCTAAATTCTCATCTCATCATTATAAGTTTTTCAAATTCTCACACGACATATAATAAATCATGTAACTTTTTCAAATTTTAAAATAATAATAATATTAAAAAATAATATTTTATTCAACTTTCATCTCAAACTAAAAATTCTAATCTCAACTAAAAGCTCATGAGCTTGCAACCAACAACTATTTTCTTTTGTTTTTTACCGAGCTACAATTTCAAGTAGTCGTTTTGACTTTATTCTGTTGACATAAAATTTAGGGAGTGAAATGAGACGAAAATTTTATGAATAGTAATAAGATAATTTATGAATAGTAATGAGATAATTTGAGATTTTGAGAAATGAAAGAGAACAAGTTGAATAAATAATATAATATTATTATAATATTATTCTTTAATATTATTTTTATTTGAAAATTTGAAAAAGTTGAATTATTTTTTATTTTTTATTTGAAAGTTTAAGAAAGTTGTTATGATTAATTTTAAAAAGTTGTAATGATTAGTTCAAAATTATTTGTATTTGAGTGATATTTAAAAGGACAATGAAATGAGATAATAATTTTGGAATGAAAAGTTTTTTCGAATAACCCATTAGTTGTTCATTTTGATATATTTTTATTATAATTATGGACAATATTTTGAGATTTATTTGATGGTTTAACATTTATTTCATTCTCTCTATTAATTTTTCAACAATATTTTTTTTTTGAAAAAATTATAATGAAATGGAGACCTTTTAAAAATTAAAAAAACTGGTTTTTTAGAAAGTTCCAAGTACAAACCGGGTACTCGATTGTCAAAAATCTAAATTCATCTAGATCGTAACCCGAGTTAAATCGGACGGATGCTTGGATTGCATTGCACACGTGGGTCCAAGTCCAGAATACTCATACCCAAGTGAGCAATCCAACACGCTACCAACATCACCTTCTCAATTTATCAACAATTTTTTCATCTCTTATCGTTATCTTTATGCTTTACCATCAATTAAGCCTTGTTTGGGTAGAAAATGTATTTCATTTAATCTCATCTCATCTAATCATTACAATTTTATTAATTTTTCACATAAAATATGATAAACAATTTAATCTTTTTTCAAATACAAAAACAATACTAATATTAAAAAATAATATTATAATAATATTTTATCTAACTTTTAACTTTTGTCTAAAACTAACTCATCTCATCTTATTATCCAAACCGCACCTTAGTCGCCCTCTTTACCATATCAAGTTTGACACAATTGTAAAGTCACGTACCCATTTTTGCATCAAAATAGCCCTTAATTTTGTTTTACTTCAATATGTTCTGAAGGTAAAATTATTAAGTATTGAAAAGTATTCGTGTTTGAATTATGATTAAATGTTAAAATGAAATTAAATGAGATGAATTGAGACTATATATGAAACCAAACTATGCATAGAATCTTATGTCAATGGATTAACAACAATCAAGGAGGAAAAAGTAGCTGTAGGAACTCGTCTTGCTTTAATTGAAGTAGAGATAGATTAATACAATTTTGATTCCGTCTATTTTTTAGAGAATATTTAAAGAATGAGATGGGATAACAAATTTATAAATAATAGTAAAATGATTTGAGTTAAAATATTGTATTAGATTTTGGAAAAAAATATATAAAAAGTTGAATAAAAATATTATAAAATTAAAATATTGTTAGAATATAATTTTTAGTATTATTTTTATTTTGAAATTTGAAAAAATTATATTATTTTTTGTATTTTGTTTGGAAGTTTGAGAAAATGGTAATAATTAGATAAAAAAATTGAAGAATTGAAATTAAAAAATGTTTGTATTTAAGTGATGTTTGAAAAGAAAATTATGAAAAATTTTAAGATAAAATAAAATGAGATAAAATGGAATGTGTTTCCAAAACAGCCCCTTACTCAATCAATGATCTACATGCCAATAATGCATATTCCTTTTTTTGCTAAACCTACATGGTCTTGCCTGCTTAGCATATGAAAGGACAAACATACCTATAGTTCATGCTACTTTGCAGATCACATAAATCTGATCTCACCCTTCTACAAATCTTCTCCTACAGTTGGGACTTTCATTGCCCCTCAATTGATCTCTCTTTTGTACTGTCATCCCAAACATTCCTCATTCAACTCCAGATTCTTCAATTACACAAGTCATTGCCTCCTCCCTAGAATGTGGCTCTCTACATTGTCACTTGATCAGTAATACAACACTTCAAGCCAAAACAACCTCATGAGGCCATCTTAGATAATCTCTGAATGGTAGCGAAAAAATAGTAAAAAAAATAATGATAAAATATTGAATAATAATAAATAATAATAATAAAATAGAGAAAAGTAGATTAAAAATAATGATAAAATGTAGAATAGTAGTAAAGTGATCTTAGATATCACTCCACTACTCAAACGCAACCTAAATCTTCCAAACAAATCTACCAAACATCCACTTAAGCTTGTGTGTGTTGCCTCCTTACCATGAGAACCAACAAATTTCTTACTAGCAATTTCTAATTCTCATTGGTAGTAACCAAGTGACAGGAAAATTATTCGGTAGGACTATTCATCTGACCCGAATATGATAGTTCCGACACAATCAGAATGTTCACGAGAATTTGGCATGCCTCTTATCCTGTAATAACATCATAACGAGCATTCAAAGTTGCTCTCTGAGATAATAACTAAGAATCTGAATAGCATAAAAAATATCATAAATAAAATGATAAAGAAATTTAAAGAAAAAAAGTGTATAAATATATTGTAAATAAATTTTCTTCTGTACATTTGATATGAAAAAAATGTAAAGAAAATAAAGAGGGACCTTATGAGAGGTGAATCTATATGTTAGTCTTTCTTCTATGCGATCATTTTTTACACAGAAATTTCTTTTTACAAATTTTCTTCCATTGACAAATATCTGATTCCCCTCTCTCTCTCCCTCTCCCTTCGAAGCACTTCTTTTCTTTTTATAGGGCAATTTCGGATGGACTACAACGAATAATGATGAGTTATATCTCCACATGGACCGGAATTAGTAAGGATGCGCCTAGATTTGCAAAGAACTGTGTGAGATAATGGCACCATCTGCAAAAAATAAAATGATGAGCCCAAAAATGTCAAAAGTGAGAGAGAGAGTGAGTGAGTGTGAAACTTGGAAGAAATAAAGTAATAAATTGTGAATCAGTTTAGTGATTTTTGGTTATTGGGAATTACCCATTTCGAACCGTTTTGTCTTCGGAATTAAAAAGGAAATTTCCATTTCTGAATCCTTTTTTCAGTCGGTTGGGGTCTGAATAACGGGTTGGTTCGGTCATGCGGTCAATTTGTACAGGCCTATTAATTAGAAACAAATGGGTTTATAGACTTGTAGAAACCGATGTGACTATTGACCTTTACAAATTTAAATAAGGAAAATTCTGGATGTAACCAAGCATGCGCACCCACAGCATACCAATCCAATGTAGCAGGTTAACAAGTCAACTTAGATTAATGAAAACGGTGTAGTTTGTGGTGTGGTTTGCGTTTGTTTCAGGCAGCAGCAAAAATAAAGTAGGATCTCAAATGTTTTGAATCTATTTTATTCAAACGATGCATTTAATTAAACCCTTGTCTTCCGTAGAGACCTCTATTCTCCTTCTCCTCCTGCACCCTTCTCCTTCTCCTCCCCCTTTTCCTTCATACATGTTCCCTATATTTCTCTTCTTTTGCATCCATTCCCACACCCTTCACATTCTCCTTCATCCATTCCGCACCATTCTCCCAAATCTTTCAAGAAAACCTTAACTTCATCCATTCCCTGTGAATTTTTGTAGTCCAAATGCCCCTCATGTTGAGCACAGGCCGAGCTCTGCTCTCCTCCGCGTCATGCCTCCTGCGGTGTGGTCACCCTTCAACGGTGCCTTCTCATGTGTTGATCCATCCCCTTTGCCTCTCTCTAGCTCTCTGTGTCTCCATTGATAATGATATTTATTTTCTTTCGTGCCAATCTTCTATGCTTTGCTTGCCTTGAGAATTTATTAAGCATATTCTTGAATATCCAAAGTTTAAAACTTTTGCCATCTTGGATACTGAATTTAAAGGACAAAAAGAAATGTTCTTAAATTATGAATAAACTTTTACCCATAAAAATAAAAAATAAAAAACTATAAATCAACCACAAAATTTGAAAGTGATGCTTGTCTAGTTTAGTTTAAACTGGTTATGAAAGTTATCCTCAACGTTGACTGCAAAATGAGGCTAATAAAAAATAAAGTGCAAAGTTTGAAGAATATCTTTTATTTTCTTGGAAACTTTCAGTAAAGCGTATCAGAATTCTATTGCAAAGCCCATGTGGCAAATATAATCTAAGAAATTTTTGACCATGCGGATTCATTTATACACATGTTTGCTATGTGGATCAATCACGTGTCCAGTTTGATTGTGCTGGCGAGATTCAATTACTCGATGATACTGACACTTTTGCCACATGTCCTGGAAGGTAGCTGGTTGTAGCATTGTGATTGAGGGACTATTGAATGTCTATGCAAGAGAAGTATGCCTTTCTTTTTTCAAAAGAAATAATATATCCACTAGTGTATTTATGATGTATATGTGCACTTTCTCATATCTGATGAGGTGAAAAAGAAAAAGAAAGTGTAAAATTTGATTGAAGTTTTTTGGAGCCGGAGAGTTAACTGTCAGCAGTTGGGAGTTAATTGACTATCAGTTGTGAGCTTCTTCACCCATGTGGATACTACATGAGTCATGGGGCATCCACTTACTAATGGATTGAAATCTTGTTGAAGTAATAGTCCCCCTTAACTGATGATTATTTGTTTGTTTCGAAAAAGGAAATTAACGGTTAATTGAGGAATAATATGGCAATGAAACAACTATGATCTTATTATAAAGCAACTTTGGATTGATAATTTTAGTTAAAATAAATCTATGTAGGAATCAACTTTGGACTATGATCCATGATAAAGAGCTACTTCATGGAGAATCTCTCAAGTAAGAAATATTTTCAGATCCAAAAGAAAGAATAATGATAATTAGAAAGCTATTACCTGCGCGTTTGCATCAATTACAACAAAGTTGGTGTTTGAAGGGATCCACACCTGTTTAACCAAATTTTGTTTTTATATTTATGAGCTTAATTTCAAATCATCTTGTTTTATTTATTTATTTGTTTTCCCCTTTGTATATGTAACTTTTATTTTTGTTCAAATGTGCTATTGGTTATTCCAAATCCTACGAGTTGCATTTGGATAGTTGATATAAGGTCAACATGCAAGGTTTAGCAATTCTACTTGAGACAAAGGATGGTTCAAGTGTGATATTGGAATCACAAACCTCTTCTTGTTATTAATTTATTTTATTTTTTCTTGCTACTGATATTGGCATCACAAACCTGTTCACCATATTGATTCTGATTCTTTAGCTAATAGGATGTCAACGTCAAAATCTTCATCTTCTCATGTTAATCGTACTTTGGCGAACATCCCAATATGCACCTGTGGCCAACCTGCTTTACTTAGAACTTCAAATATGCCCATAAATCTAGGACGACCATTCTTTGGGTGTCCAAAGTATAATAAACATGTAGAAAGTTTTTGGAAAGTTTGTTTATTTTGCATACATGTGGTTTGTTTGTTTGTTTTACATATATAATTTTTTAGTTTCTTTCAGGAATTACCACATTGCAATTATTTCAAATGGACAGATATCAGTGAAGAAATAGAAATAGAACGTATGACGTTAGAAATTAATAGAATAAGAAATGAGCAAGAGCTTCAAAGAAAAGATGAAGAGATTGTGAAGAGGGAGTTGGGAGTTCACAATGACCGATTGGATATTCAAAGTCAACAAGTAAACATTCGACATGAACGCATGCATTTTCGTATCTATTATGTGATTTGTATTTTAATTTTATTGTACTTCGTACGATCACAGTGAATATTCACTAATCAAGGAGCTTGATATATGGTTGATGTAGTTGGACAAAAGCTAGATCCATGTGTACGTAGTCACCAAAGTGACCTTAGTATGTTGTAACTCTGTGTATGTAGCTAGGAACTCAATTTGTGAATTAGAAATATAATGTTGAAATGGCTTAACCAATTGGATTTTATTCTTTCATTAGTAGTTGCAATTGGTGCTCTAATGGCATCCATGGTATTTGTAGCTCCAATTATAATCTATTTCTTAAAGCATTTTATTTTTGGAATTAAACACTATTACTTTCCCACCTCATCAGTAGCACTCAATCTATATGAGACTTTAATTTGGGTTACACAACTTAAATTTAACTAAACCTGTACCAACATAAAATCAATGTGAAAAATTTTAAGAGATTTTTAGACAGAAACATAGCTTTTTTATTGTTTCCATTACTTTTTCAAGGTGAAAAAACTCCCTGTAACTTTCTCAGTTTTTTCAACTATAAAGGTTGGAGGATAGTTCGGATGCATTAGCTGATCGTAAAGCAGATGACCATTGACACCAAAAGACAATGGTTGTGGATTATTTAACTTCCATGGGATTATTTGACAAACTCTTGGTTGTGGATGTCGCTTAAGGCAACACAAAAGACAACAAAGTTGAGCCCTCTACGTGATCAACGGTAGCATTAAAATGGTCTAACCATAACAGAATGAGATTAACTTACTTGGATACCCAACTAAGAGAGGGCACAAATTTTGGCACATACTTGAGAGCAATGCGGTGACAACAGTTCATTTAAAAACAAACTTGAATACTACTGAATAACGAGTATGTGTAACTTACAAAAATCCATTCAAGAAATACGATGATGGTTAGTTAACTTCACTAAACAAAGCCAATCTAACAGTTTACTACCATAGATTCCCCATGATAAAAAGAACTTGAATGAACTATACCAATGTAAATAAAACCAGTCTACATGAGACCTTAATTTGGGTTACTCTATATAATTTAGCTAAACATGTACTAACATAAAACCAATTATCAAGCATGTTAGGTGCTCATCATAAATAAAATTCTTTTTGACAAATCCACTAACATCATTGAAGTACCCATGGTCTTCCTCTGTATCAACTATTATATATTCATAAATAAAATGTTATAACTTGATCACTTGCCCAATTACATAAGCTGCTCTTAATTGGAACACTAACACATGAAATACAAATTTACGACATAAGATAAAGTTTCTCAAGACAAATCCCAAAAGCAAACCAGTACAATGAGTTCACATTCTCTTAACCCCCTCAACATCAAACACAAAACATATCAAAATGGCAAGGTACTGTTAACTTGGCACACAAACAAGTGCATCTACATGACAATCACTGCAATAGAGGCCAGGTCGCTGGTAGAGGCTCAATGATTTTCTTCTGGGCAGTCTCCAAACCTTAAGTGCAAACATAATCCATGTAAAAACTCCACATAAAAATTGTAATCTGTAAATACCTCATAAATAACAGTTAAAATACAAGCAACCATAAAACCTCATAATGACATAACCCATAAACGCCATAGTAAGCACTAGTACCCGCAAAAAAACCCGTGGCTGCAATAATTGATTTTTGCTAACTTAAAATAAGCAATAAAGTTGATCTAACATCACTACAATATTCCTAAACCTGTTTTTCTCTAAGCATATTGACTTATAACCAAGGTTGTGTCCCAGACAACCGTTTCAGATAGGTTTCATCTATCCCAAGTTGTACCTGTGAACTATTAAAATAATAGTTAAAATCTCATCCACATGTAACTATATAATTCACTTTAGAGAGAGTGGCCAAGTTAAAAAAATTACACTTTCTTGTGTCTCACTCACTGCAAAACCAAACTGATCTTCACTAAATTCCAACACATCTGTAGTATTTTGTGGCTACTAACAATAGATTAAAAAAAATAGATTAATTTAAAGAATGCGGCTATAAATCATTAAAAACATATGACACCTGTATGTGAACACTCTCTTGAGTCCCAACAACTGTATGTCCTAATAAATTTTTAGACATGTCTCTTCCATGCAGTTATAAATCATTAAAAACAAGTTAAGTCTAACAAACAATTATAAAATATAGATAAAGCTGAAATTATCAGAATGGAGCACTAAGTTGATCTGTTTGCATTTTTCCTGCTAAGTAGCCTTCTTCGTCGTCGGTCTGACCCTCTTAATAATTGACTTCTTCCTAAAAAATGGCTGGTCTGCCTTTCCCTCTCACTGGAAGGGGACTCAATACTTTTTTAAACTCCCATCTATAGTGGTATGGATAGTTGTAACTGCAGTGTTAGAACAAGTTTGAAGAGGCGACTTGTTAGAGAGGTAGCCGATGTTCATTGCATGTAACTTATGTATCATATCCTCGGCATTCTCATCGGATGACACTGCATTTGTGGCAACCTCGTAGCATACCTTAATGATACGTGAATATCTACTCGCTTCTGGCCTTACATCAATTGAGTCGTGAGAACTTCAGATAAAAGTGTAAGTCATTTTTATGTAATCTCCACCGATCTAATATGTATTTTTCTGGTACCTTTTTCACTTTGTTAACTCTCATAATAGCCAATACATATCTACACAATATCCCTATCATTTCAAACATTGCACATGAACACTTCACATCACATTCAGCCTCATTGAAGTACACCGTTTGGGTCATCTCCTTGATAAAATCATCATCAACAACTTCATCTTCTACATGGTATGTTGTGATTACAACATCTTTCCAGTGTAGAGTTGAAAGAACACAAAGCATCCATATTATCTTTTTTTAAACTTCTCTAAATTTAGCATTAGTTTATATGTTCTAAAATATCTTTTCAAGTGAAGAGATCGAGACGACGAGAATTGTGATGTTGAATGAATGGAAGTCTACCCAATTTTCATTTTCAATCTTCTTTCACAATGCATTATCAAATTGATCGATTGACAAACTATTTTAAGTTTGTCCTTGAATGTACGTAGCCATCAAAGAAAGCATTTATGCTCTCGCTTCATTGGGTTGTACTCATTTCAGCCCAAAAGATTTCTTTCAAGAATACCGGTACCCAATACGAATGCTCAGCGTATAAACTTTGCAACCAAGCATTCTCCTGCAAGTTGTACGTGGTAATTAAAACTTTCCAACTGTTTTCAAACTCCCCTATAGTTTGAGAGTCATACACACACTTCAGCAAATTAGTTTTCAACCCAGTTCTGTATGCATGATGTAAACCAAGTTTATCAAGTACTTTTCTTAATACGTGCTACAAACAATATTTGTGTCATGCATTGGGAAAGACGAGAGCAATCACATTCTTCATAGCTCTATCTTGATCTGTGATAATGGCTTTTGGAGATTTTCCATCCATACAGTTTAACCAAGTCTGAAACAACCATGCAAATGTTTCTGTGTCATCACTAGAAATCAATCCTGCCCCCAAAAGGATTGACTAACCGTGGTGGTTTAAATCAACAAACGGTGCAAACGACATCTCATACCTATTTGTTAGGTATGTGGTGTCGAATGTCACAACATCACCAAAATATTTGTAGGCTACCCTACTACGTGCATCTGCTCAAAAGACATTTTTCAACCTCCCATCATCATCGTGGTCGATGTCTGAAAAGAATCCATTATTCTTGTATTGCATCCTAGTAAAATACTAACGGAGGGCGTCATCGCCACCTTTCCCAAGTCGAAGATGGCTTACCTTATCAATATAATTACGACAATCTTTTTTACTAAATGGCAAGTTCTCAAACTCACCTGCTTCTTGCACAAGTGTTGTAAAACTCTTGTTCAGTCTGATACCAACTTGATCATTTGTATCTAACACTCTCTTAACAAACTCGCTCATTTCTCTATTGCAGTGAAAGAACCTTGACTTTTGTGGACTTAGGTCGTGATTGTGGGAATTGTAAACACTCAACAACTTCAACACTTCATCCATGAACGTAGAATTTATCTTTGCCTTACAGTTCGTCTTTGATGTCGAACGTGGCCTCGCAACATTTGTCGTCCGATTCCGTGACTTCCCACCACGAGAACAACAAAGCGTGATACATCTGAGACTCCCATCCTCAAACTTATGACTCCTTTGTGTCATTATCTTAAAACCACATTGTTTCCCATAGCCTTTATAATAACAAACTAACTTGTCTTGAGATTTGAAGACCATCCCCACCTTCAGCTCCTCAATAATATCGGCCCCCTTGTTATGCACTGTATTTTCTATCTTAGTCTCATTGTCATCTTCAAATTCAAAGGATGTGGATAAGATTTCAACCTCCCTCGAGTCAAATGTGGGCTCTTGAATTTCTTCAACATGGCTGGAGCTTACAGATGGAATACCAATCAAAGAGGGGGGAGCTGATGACTGAAATTTCGGCATAAGATTTTTCTGTAGTTTACAACAATAAAAATTAATATTTAAATCGATAGAAGCATTTTTAAAAACACACACCCTACTTAAAGAATGAATTCATCACCTAACAAGTCCATGAAGATGGGTTGGCATTAGGACGAGGTAAGAAAGGTAGTAACAAAGCATGTGACATTGGTGCATGGCCCCATGCATATAGCTTGAGGAATCTAGATAAAAGGATATTGGTATCACCTAACATATAGATCAATAATAAGAATTAACTAAAGATTTAGTAATAAATATAGACATTAATAAAACTAGATGTCAAATTAATATTCAAAGTACCTAGGTTGTTAGATTGATAGATGCATTTGTGCTAGGAGGTGTTGACAAATATGTATAAAATGGTCTTGGTATCACCTAAGATGTCAATAACCATGTCATGACAATGAGCAAAAAAATTGAAAGATGTGAGAATACTCCACATACCTGAGTTGATGGATTTGGGGCAAGAGGCGTTATAGGAGATGTATGCTCTTTCCCTTTCTCTTTCTCCATCTACATGGTATTTACCAATATTTTACAACAAATCAGAACTTTTAGGAGAACTAAAAAAAAAAAAAAAAAAAGAATAGAGCCACATAGTGAAGAGCTAATTGATAGCATACAATCCCAAGAAAAACCAATACTATGGCAAACAAACCATTCTCCTTGGTCCTCTAGGTTTCAAAATGTTGAACTTATAAGAGACCTACCCAACCTCAAAAGTCTTAACTAGTACTTGGGGACTAATTTGTTTGCTTGCAAAATGACGGCTGCCTCTGCTAATGGAGGGTTGTGCCACTTTTTGGTGGTTGGCTATCATAAATTGCAAAATTCGGGTCAAGAAAGTCCGAACTGCAACATATTTCAAATTAAACAGGAATGTAAAGATTGTTTTCTTTTTACTTGACAGATCCTTCAAACAATTCTTAACAGAATCCAAACATCACACCATATCCTGTTATTCTACTATACAAATTAGACAACAGATTACCACTTTCAAAAAAAAAAAAAAAAAAAAAAGATCAGCCAACAGAAGTTTCCAAGGCAAACAGATAACATAAATTAAAGGCGCATAAGTAACCATTTTGCAAACCAGACAATCCAATAGATTGATAGATATAAAGGAAGATTCCTTCAATCAAGCTCAAGATAACTCAACTTGATTTCTAGGCTGAAACTCTGTCTATAATAGCAAATAAACAACCTGTAATAGCTAGAAAAATCCTGTGTAATTGCCTTGCAAATGTTAGGCTTAATTTTAGCTTCTTTCCTAGAATAGATTGTAAATACTTGTATATATCTTTGATTCAATCAATTGAATGTGTGTGAGAAACTTTCATCGACAGCAATAAGAAATCTCTGTGTCAATATTCTTAAAATCTCATCATAGTATCAAGAGAGCCATCCTCTAACGAGAATTCGATCCCCACCTCTGAACATACCCACAGCTCGATCTTAACCCCACCATCTCCCAGAGAAATTCCTCCTATTGCTCTCAATATCACTTCCCTGATAAAATGAAAGTTTCTCACACACATTCAATTGATTGAATCAAAAATATATACAAGTATTTACAATGTATTCTAGGAAAGAAGCTAAAATTAAGCCTAACGTTTGCAAGGCAATTACACAGGATTTTTCTAGCTATTACAGGCTGTTTATTTGCTATTACAGACAGAGTTTCAGCCTAAAAATTGGTTGAGTGATCTTAAGCTTGATTGAAGAATCTTCCTTTATAATAGAGTGCTAATTTTTGTTTGCAACAATCAAATTTAGTTACATATCAGCTCAATCTCTGAAAATTTAAAAGCAAAATAGACTATATAGAACTATTTATAAAGTTGGTTATGTATGTCTTCAAACAACCCAACTTGTTTTTGCTTACAAAAATATAGAAAAAGATAACCTAGCATGTTTTTGCTTTACTTTATAACACAAATCTACCAAATGACCCAAATACCAGAACAAGTTCGACTTGAAGATGCACACCTGTAGTAAAATATTTCAAAATCTCAAAATTTGTCCATTGAGAAAGTAAAGACACGTTCTATAGAACATAAAACAGAAATAAATAAATAAATAGACTTAATAGATAACTAGAGGTGTAGTCCAACAATTGGGTGTGAGCCTGTGCACTCACATGCAAAATCAGAAAATCCCTCATCTAAACTGTTGTAAACAAGAATGTTTTACCTTAACTTTCTAACATAAGCATTACCTCCTTGAGATAGATCATCAGCATCAAGTGAAATAATATACTCAGTCTGAGCACCATTCCTATACTTTCGTGCTGCCAAGAGAAACTTTCCCTTATATGTGAATGTTGCCAAAAGAAGAAACCCATAAGCACTTGGACTTTCATTTCTCCCATAAGCACTTCATAATTTGACCTAAATAGAAACCCAAAAATCAATTTTACCACTATCATCCACAGGCACAGAGTAGGCATTTTCACTATATTTCAAAAATTGGAACATAGAGACATGTTGTAGGAAAACAAACGCTACCTGAGACCGTCGTGTGTAGAGGAGAATGTCGTGTGCAGAGGACACCGTCGGTGTATAGGAAACTGGCCAAAAGGTATAGGAAGAGATTTGGGGGAGATGAAGGGAAAATCTGAAAATGGGTTGCCAGCGTTGAGGAGAGACCGAAAATGAAGAAGAAAGCTGATTTCTTCTATTTTGATTTCCCCCTTCTTTTCTTATTCTTTTTTTTATAATATAATATACTAAACATCTGGCAATGCCACCTCAGCATGGTTGCGCGTTGGTTACAAACTTTTGGTTGTACGTAGCACTACTGTTTAAATAATAGGATTTGAGTAAGAAGATGAGGAGACTATAAAAAGTTAAAAGTAAATTTAGAAACTGAGGTGGTTTAATATTGTACATAACATTGTAAAGTTATTTTTATTTAATATAATATACTAAACATCTGGCAATGTCACCTCAGCATGGTTGCACGTTGGTTACAAAATTTTGGTTGTACGTAGCACTACTTTTTAAATAATAGGATTTGAGTAAGAAGATGAGGAGACTATAAAGAGTTAAAGTAAATTTAGAAACTGAGGTGGTTTAATATCATACATAAGATTGTAAAGTTATTTTTATTATAAAGTAGATATAAGTATCAAATAAAATCACGTCTATTTGTGAGTTAGAAAATACTCTAGTCACAAATGGATTACATAAAAACAATATCACAATCTGATATGACTTGATGTGGTTCATTAGATTATAAAATTGCTTTTATTGTAAAGTAGATTTAATGAATCAGATGAAACAACATTAATTTGTAGGATTATTTTTATATAATTCGTTTGTGGATGTAGCAATACTCGAATGAGTTTAGTTTTATAAAAAAAAGAAAAAATTTGTGGACGTAGAACTTCTTCAATCATATTGTCTCGATTTTGTAAAGCAAGTTTTTGTAATTCTTTTGGTTGATACAAGTAGGGTTGTAACCGGTCCGATCCAATTTTGGACAAAATTTAGGACCGAATCGGTATGTACCGATTTTGTATTTTCAAAAATCAATTATGCACCGATTACCTCCCTAAACCGGTACTTTAGGTTTTATCGGTTCCAGTCCAGTTTGGTCTGGTTTTTTAGTTTTAATATATTAAGTATGTTAGTATTACTAATGTATTTATCAAAAGAAATATATTGAGAATTTTAGGCAAGGAAATGTATTTAATATATATATTTTATATTAAAACATATCATCAAATAAATATTTAAGTTTAAGATTAAAATGTTATATTTTAAATTATAAATATATCATTTTATACATAATTATTTATAAAATATAATACAAAAAATATTATATATAATATTAAAAATTAATAAAATAAATATTATATAAATCGGTCCGGTCCGGCATTAGAAAACGTAAAACCGATTCCAAATCGGATTTAACTGATTTTTAAAATAAAAGAATCAATTCTAAACCGAATCGATCAAAAACTGAATCGTACCAACCGGTCTGATTCAATCCAATCTGAACCGATTTTTTGATTTTCAATTTATTTTTACACCCATTGATACAAGTGCTGGTTGAGTGCTTCTTTTCATTGAATTCAGAGGTGTACGCTGTACAAAAGTATACATTGCAGTGGACAAGGAATTGCTGAGTACACCAGTTATATAGATAAAATGATTAGTTGTGCATGATCTGATGATTCTGATTTTTGATCATCATGAGTGGCATTTTTAACAGAGTGATTAATCTTCTCCTTAGGTGTACTAAAAGGCTAAAAGCATTAAAACCGTTGGAGATGGATGCTTCTGTTGATGCTGAACCATGTTGCCTGAATGCCTTTTAACTGATTTGCTAAAACCGACGATGTCGTTTTATAATATCTTCAGTCTACACCATCGTAGTCTATTCTCGAGACGTCACAGTACCCAACCCTTTCTGTAAATAAGATATTTTCTCAGAAAATCTTTCGTCGGCTGCTTCTGTTTAATCCAATTGTATCTTCAAAATTCTCCAACCATACATGGAAATAAATCCCATATTCTAAAACACACGATTCCACTCCGATTCTCTTAAAACCCTTTCTGAAAATCTATTTTTTACACCTTTATGAGCCCCAGATTTCTGATTCTATCAGCTTAAAGTTTTCCCTCACTTTCCTTCGTTTTCTGAGGGAAAGGAAATTCTCGCGGACCCATGGCTGCTGCGCTCAGATCCAGACCTTCCAAGGAAACGGCTTCATTCTCGGTCACGCTGTTCCGCTGCTTCATATTCAACCACATGCACGCCGGTCGCGTTGCTAGCTCTCACTGCACTCACCGTACCAAGTGGGATGATCTCTATACGAACACCCCCTACCACTTCACTTCCTTTAAACCCGTGTCTTTATGTGGCGAGTTCATCGAAAAGGGTATCCAAGTATCCGATGACAGTCGGAAAATAACTCAGAGTTGTAATCTTGATAAGAATTCGAGGGAGAAATTGAGCACTAAGTGTTTTACCGTACTGAGCTCGGATGGGGACACACGAGAGGTGTGGTCCGGGGACGGGATGGTGATACGAACGGGCAATTCAAGCTCCCATGCGGTTCGTGGGAGTGGCGGTGCGAGCCCCGGGTCCGGCGGTGGTAGTTTCGGGTCAAGTTCGAAAGATGGGTGCTGGGGACGGTCCAATATGGGGAATAGTTTTCCGACGCCGAAGGAGATCCGTATGGGGCTCGACAAGTTTGTAATCGGGCAGGAGAGGGCCAAGAAGGTGAATTTTGTATACGTTTAGTTGGGTTTGCACGTCCATTTTTGGTTTTTATTATAGAGAGGCCATTGAGTCCATCCCTTTGTTTGTGCTAATAATAGTTTATTTATGATTGTTTGTTGACCTTGGATTTGAAGCTGATGCTTTTTCCCACATTTTGGCGTCGTTTGTGTGTACAGCATAAAGATGTGTTTTGGAAAAAAGTTAAGATGTAATTTACTTGTGAGCCATATGGTTCTGTTGTGTATGGCAGTGGCTTTCATTACTGGCTCATTTGGTGAGTGGCTTTGATTTCTAAAGATATGCGTATATAGAGGATAGATATTGTTGGTATGTTTGTCAGCTAATTTTGAAATGGACAATGGGATTGTTGCTGGATTGTGAAACGTGTTTGATGAGTCACTTATATTTAAGTTCGATGATTGATATCCTTTGGTCGTGATTGTCTATTCCAGTTAATGTTGTCTTCATGTGCAGAAATTATCTTTTTCACAGTTTTCCCAATTGTGTTGCTTCAATACAGGTGCTTGCTGTGTCTGTTTACAATCACTACCAGAGAATACATTATGAGTCCCTTCAAAAGTGGTTAGTTCGATATAACATTTCCTGTCTGAATATATTGTTCTTCCATTTCTTTTCTTCTTGTAGGGTAGTGTATTAGCCAAAAAAGGACATAGAGCAGTGTGGTCGCTAAAGATCAATTCATGCATTCTATAGTCTTATACTTGGTCAATGTCATGAAAATTAAGGTTGTGCAATGAAACTCGGGTTTACTGAACAGCCTCAGGATTCATACAGTGGGTCATAGGGCTTCAGTTTTCTCTAAACTCTACCACTGTTGTGTTTTCTGCCTCTCTTTTCATGTATGTGGTGCCAGAGAACATAAAGATTAATGATTCTGTCATATTTAAGTTAAATGAAAAAGAAACTTAATGTTAACCTAATGCTCAGTCTTATTAAGCATATACAGAGAATCTGCAATGTCAATATTAATAATCTTGTATTGTGTAATAGCTTCATATTGCTACTCTTACGAAAGTTGTACGTCTATACATTTAGGAAAGCCAAAACACCTGCTTGGTGTCAACACTCCATCGCCAATAAATATTTGATTTCACAATCAATGAAAAGAAGTCCTAAAAAAAATAGGAGGTGGATTTGAAGTTGTTTTTAAATCTTCATAAATGTATAGTCGTATGCATATTAATATAGTTAATTAAGTTTTGGCATGAATGGAATGATTGAAATGATGCACACCCAATTTCACTCATAAAATTGCTATGGAAGAGTGTGTCAATGCACCCACATACTGGGCTTGTAGAAATGGTTTCTTGACCTCCCTTTATCGGAGTGCTGTTAGGACACCTTTAGATTACGAAAAAATAGCTGGTGTGGGCAATGTTGTGTGCTTTCTGCTGTTTGCTTCAGTTAAACATGGTTGTTAGGTATAGATAATGATATCTAACATTTTGCTAATATTTGGGAAGCTAGGCCAACAGAAGAGTCAAGTGAGAAGGAAGCAGATATAGTGGATGATGATAGAGTGGAACTTGAGAAGAGTAACATCCTTCTAATGGGACCGACGGGCTCAGGTAATTTAGTGTAACCCATACATTTTAGCAATTTGAAGTATGTAGCTTTTGATGTTTCACTATGTTCAAGAATGTTGGTATTTGTCAGTGTTCTGACCACATAAATAACAGATGGTTTAGTTGATGTTGTACTACTCTCACTTGTTCTCCTTAAATATTATTTCAAGGACAGGGAAGACATTACTTGCCAAAACTTTGGCCCGCCTTGTGAATGTTCCTTTTGTTATTGCAGATGCAACTACACTAACTCAGGCACGTTGATGACATTATTCCTTTTGTTTTGTTGCATTTTGTGGATTCAGATTTTCTTTCTTGGTATGAAGATTATTTGCTATCTGTTAAATTCACACTACTGTAGTTGAGTATAAATCTTAATGGGGGTCGATTTTGGTTTGACCATGATCTCCTGTTTTATATGCAGGCAGGATATGTGGGGGAAGACGTAGAGTCTGTATTACACAAACTCCTTGCGGTAATCCTTTTTTTTATTAGTAAGACAAACCTATTTACTTATGTGCATCATAAGTTTGCGAAAAGCTAACATATCCCAAAAACTCACAGCCTCCCTTCAGTGGCGTATGTGCATGTCACTTGTGAATTGTGCTTTCTACTTGCCATTGGAATATACAAACTGTTTTCTCCTCGACTGCGGGCCATTAATTTGTGCAGGATGGTTGTCATACCTTATTCACTTGTATGTATATTAACTTCTATAGTGATTTCCACGGTACATACCATACTTTTTGCTATTGGAAATACAAATCTTGAGCCAATATTTTAGCCTGTAAATCTCCAAGTTACATTGAAAGGAAGTGGTTCTTATCTTGGTACCCAGTTATATTCTTTATCTGCATTGATAATTTTTTCAGGCCTTCACTTTGTACCTCAGCTCGTAGTCAGTTATTTTTTTTTTTTTGATAAGTAATATTAAATTTTATTAATGAAAGAAGGCATAAGCCAGGTACACTGGAAGTATACATGTGAATACACCGTTTTAAGAGGTAGAAAAAGCTACAAGGAAATCATGGAAGCTGAGACCATTGAACTCTAAAGCCATGGCCCACAAAAATAAAGTCTTCCATAGAAAACCCCTAAATTCTTCTATAGATCTTTCTTGGTCCTCAAAAAGCCTATTGTTTCGTTCACTCCAGATGCACCATAAGATACAGATGGGGGCCATTTTCCATAGTGCTGCAATCTGCGCTGTCCCTGATATCCCTCTCCAACTTGCCAATAATTCAGCTACCCTTCCCGGCATTGTCCATGCTAACCCCATCCTGCTAAAGAAATGATTCCAAGTGTCCCTAGCAAAATCACAATGTAGGAGGAGATGATCTACTGTTTCCCCACTCTTTTTGCACATACAGCGCCAATCCATCATTATAAGACCGCGTCTTCTTAAGTTATCAATGGTTAAGTAGTCAGTCATTTTAATATCCTTGAGTCAAGTAACCCAATCTTCCATGTCATCTTTGGGAACCACTTTTGCTGCTGTCTCATGTGGGTGCATGTTGCAGCGGGACTCCGTGCTATTATATTTAGAAAGTAAGATGGGGGTGCTGCAATAGGAACTTATTTATTAGTACAAGATTTTCTGATAAATTTTACATAATATAAACCTGGTATTTAGTAGTGCTTTGTTCTGTAATTCCTCAGGTAATATGTGAAAGGTTCTTGCAATGGAGCCAGTTCCTTTGTTGCCCTCAGATATAAGCTTGATCTCTATTTGTTGAAGTGCTGTGCATATGAGGGATAAATAATTATGGGTTATTTAATAGTGCATTTGTTTGTCAGGTTGCTGACTATAATGTGGCAGCTGCCCAGCAGGGCATTGTTTATATTGATGAAGTTGACAAGATTACCAAAAAGGTTCCCCTTTCTTTTCCTGTTCAATTCCCTCTCTCACATTTTTTTTAAACTTCCATCCTCTCTTTTTAATCCTTTCTATGTCTTCTAAATTCCACTTTGCAGGCTGAGAGCCTTAATATTAGCAGAGATGTGTCTGGGGAAGGCGTGCAGCAGGCATTACTAAAGATGCTGGAAGGAACGGTAGGTGCAATTTTTAAATGTAAATTGGAGATATGAGTTTATTGACAGTTCCTTGTAAGTTACTTATTGGACATGATGGACATGATGTTTGTACTCTAGAGGCCTTTGTCATAGACGAACATGTAACTAAAATGAATGACCAAATATTTTATTTGGTGGAGTGGGCTTTTACTTATTTACTGTCTGATCTACTAACTTCCATCCATTTTAGGTTGTCAACGTTCCTGAGAAGGGAGCTCGAAAACACCCTAGAGGTGAAAACATACAGGTACATGCGCTATCGCATTCTTTTTGCAGATCAGATTAAGATCAGTTTGTGATTATACTTGCTGTTATTGTTTCTTTACAGATTGACACGAAGAACATCCTTTTCATTTGTGGAGGTGCCTTTATTGATTTGGAGAAAACAATCTCAGAAAGGTTAGTCAATATAGAGACTAGGTTTTGCAGTATTAGTTTTTTGGACTCGAAAGGAATAGTAATTACTTGTAATTGTTTTGCATCCACTTAAGGCACCAAGATTCTTCTATTGGGTTTGGTGCTCCAGTACGTGCCAACATGAGAGCTGGTGGTGTTACAGATGCTGCTGTTGCATCATCTTTATTGGAGACTGTAAGTGCACTCCTGCCTTTCATTAACAAGTAACAGCTTACAGCCTCTTTCTCGTATAAAATATTTCTTAACACAAAACCACACTTTTTGTGATTCTAGTTTGTTGCAGCAGTTTTAGATATTGACATTCCATGGAAACTGTTGTTTTTGGCAGGTTGAAAGCAGCGACCTCATTTCTTACGGTTTAATACCTGAATTTGTTGGACGATTTCCCATCCTTGCCAGTTTATCAGCCCTAACTGAAAACCAACTTGTACAGGTGATATATTGTACCTTGTTTGTCTTGTGAAAAGAATTGTCTCACAATGGCATTTACTCAAATTTTATGGCATGATAAGGAAGATTGAGAATATACAGATCAAGGAGAGATATTGACACTAGAGAGCTGGACAAACGCACTGCATTGACAACCATATTACATTGTCATCTCCATGGATAAGTTTAGAGGCATCTAGTATTTTCTTTTATTGCATCTTCTTCTTAACTCCATTGGTGTACATGGTGGGAAAGTATTTTTTTATGTGATTGGTCCTTTTAATTATACCTATGTAAATGTGATCATTCTGATATTTTCATAGGTATTTTATTGTACACAAATAATGTCATTATTAATCCTGCAATAATGTTTTATAGGTCCTTACAGAGCCAAATAATGCCCTTGGGAAACAATACAAAAAGATCTTCCAGATGAATGGCGTAAGTTATTCATCTGAGGGCCCTCTTTCTTCATTGCTCATTTTGAGCTCTATTCATCCATTTAACAAGTTCATTTCTTGCATGTAAGCTTATAAAAAAAAAGTTCATTGCTTACATGTTTGTCCTTTCTTTGCTTGTTCACATTAGAATTGCAGAATCCATTGCTCATTCATAGTCTGCAAATGTTATTATTCAGAGCTACATTGGTATAGATGTTATTATTTAGAGCTACATTGGTATAGATTTTACTCTTTTCAGGTCAAGCTGCATCTAACGGAGAATGCCTTGAGATTAATTGCTAGAAAAGCAATCTCTAAAAACACCGGAGCTCGAGGTTTACGGTCAATATTGGAGGATATATTAATGGATGCCATGTACGAGGTGTGTGAATTTTCTGCTTTACAATTTTTCTCTTGGTGTGAAGTGAATAGATTACAGTAGCTGTTGCAATTAGGATTGCAACATAAATGTATAAATTTTAAAACTGCTACAAACAGATGAAACCTTGACTTAGGCAAGTGGTGAACAAAGCTCCGAGTCCTTTTTTTCCTCATTTTAATTTTACGGATATACATTATATTCCTCCTTAGAACATTGAAATCGATGATTTAAATCCTTTTGCAGATTCCCGATATTAGAACAGGTGATGACATAATAGATGCAGTAGTAGTTGATGAAGAGGCTGTAGGATCCGAGGGGCGGGGATGTGGAGCAAAGATCCTGTACAGCAGGGGTGCATTGGATCGATATCTTTCACAACAAAAAATAAAGGATTTAGAGGTGCCTACTTTTATGGCAGAATATGACTTAGCTAACAGTTTTACATTACACAAATTTGAAGTGTCTAATAATGCTTTTATTTGCTTTTCAGGCTGCTGTGGAGGGGTCTGATGGAGAACCAGAAGTGGAAATAGAGACGACTCCTATTGTTGTCAGCATGTAATCTTTGGTAAACTTTATATGTATCCTTATCTTTTGTACATAATAAGTTATGAATTAATTTAACATTTATATAATAAACCAGCAATTGTGCTCCGAATGACAGACACACACTCTTCCAATGGTGTGCAGTGCTTGATTCAATTGTCCATCAAATAGAAATGCTGCTCTATCTTAAATTTTGTTATTTCCAATCATATGAGCAGAGGCTTTTTATTTGAGTGATTTGTCTATAAAGCCATTTAAAATGCGACATATCAAATTTGGCATCATTCCTTGCAGAAAATGCTGCATTAGTATATATGATGTTTGATCATTGTAAAAGGCATTTGACACCTAAATCGTGGATTAAAAAGTTAATATTGTAGAGACCGACCAATTAATTATTCCTGCATTACCATGTGTCTATACTGTTGAAGTGTACCAACCAGAATTACCCTTTAACTTCATGTTCAATCAAAGGGCACTGTACACTTCTAAATGCTGCCCTTCTGACTCATGGTGGTGGTGCCTATATTCTAATTCATAAATTCACGAGGTTCTATGTAATATGGTAAATCTATTTTATGATAAAAGTAATTTTATAATTTGATGTATTATATCAAGTTATGTTTACTTTTGTGTAATTTCTTTGTGGTAGATGCGATTCTCTTTTAGTTTTATTACCTTTTCAACTCAATGGGAAACACTATTAACTCCAAATTGAGAATGAATCTATGTGAGGTCATATGTTCTGTATATAAATGAGCAACGATACTTTTTGGTATACACTAATTGATGTGACAAATTTTGAATAAATCCAAGTTCAATGAGATCAATGAAAAACTATTTTAAAATATAACACAACAATTTATGTAATCCAAGATAACAAAAATATGTAAATTGAACAAACTCCTCAAGGATCAATTTATAATCTTTTGCTGCATGGTGTATTTAATAAGGGCATCCCACTTCTTCCTCTAGTATTCTTAAATTTGTTAGCATTGATATAAAAGTAATATTACATACAGTTGTGAAATGCGCAAATGTCGTATAGTTATTTTTGAAAAAAAGTAGAGTACACTATTAAAAAATTATTATTATTTTTATATAGGGTCTTTATTTATTTTTTTCAAAATAATTACACGGCGCTTGTATACCTACAACTGTAATGATCATTTATCTTGGAGGGAAATGGGGCAATAACTTTCATCATATGTGCCACTTGCAATTGTATGGTACGTCTAGGACCAACTATATAAACAATGAACATTTTTTTAATCTTTATATAAAGTAAATAAATACGGGAAATTATTTTTGAATTGATGAATTTGATTGACGATTTATACCCATTTAAAAATTTTTTTTAATGGTTAAAGAAGTGAATATTATTGAGTTTATAGATTTTTTAAAAATATTAAAAAAATATTTGAAAATAAAATTAAAAACTGCAATTACAAGGATCGGTTAGAACTCTCGATTCAGTAGCAATATCCAATAAATATATAGAAAGAGTAATCAAGAAAGAAATAACGTTTTAACACAATCTTTTTCAATTGAAGTCGAGGAAAAAGAAAAGAAAAAAAAAAAGTGTAAAATGTGAAGTCTGTCTCTCTATTGGTAGCCAGGTGGTGTTGATCATATGCTGTCCTCTCCATCATTAGTCCATCTGTAACCACTTTTTTTCTTACAACTCCTGTTAAGGATCAAACATAAAGAAAGAACTATATAAAACTTTAATGTGTTCGCCCATCATCATGTCTTTCTAGAAAGACAAAGACATGCAAAAACATCATAAAAATTAAACAAAAAAGGATTTAAAAATTTCAAATCCTTTAGGAATATCTAATAAATAGTTTCATTACCACATTGGTTATGAAATATATGTACATCAATATATGTAAATAAAGCAAAGAACTCCATTTCTGTCATTTTTACCAAATAGAAGAAAGAAAGAGGTTAATATATATATTCGCTATATTATACTTTGAATCAAAAGAGAGAAAAGTAACAATTTTAAATCACTGAAAATCAATCTACCTCTTGAATTGATTTTGTAAACGAATAAGAAAAAGAGTTGTGATATATCGACAACTCTTTTATAATTGTTTTACAACTTAATTTATAATCAATCAATGTAATTACGCCACCCCATTAAAAATAACTTCAATTTTATAATTACCTCTCATTTGAAATAGGCTTGTAAAACAGTTACAAAAAAGTCTTGAGTTTATTAATTTTTTTTTTTTAAAAAAAAAACCATAATCTATTAATCAAACCATTTTTCAAGCCACTAGAAAGACATAAGAAATAGGGTAGCAACTTAATAGAGAAATGATATTTACAATTGTAGAGTGCACAAGTATTGCTCTATGGCTTTGAAAAAAGTAAGTAAATATGATACTCACATGAAAAAAATTAATTTTTTTAATAATAGATCTCACTTTTTTAAAATGATTGTACGACGACTTAAATATTTCACGACTATATGTAGCATTACTCAACTTAATAAGTGAGAATTTACTATCACAATTTAGTGAAAGCCAGGTCCTTTATACCTCCAATAGAAAGTTGATACAATAGAAAGTAAAACATAAAAACATTGGTTGGTGATTGGGGTGGCCAAAAGCTACCTCCGGGCTTGACAGAACCACCCTGACATCGGGAAGGGGTTGAATTGAAAGGCTTCAACGCCAATTTGCTAAATTTGAAATATCCGTTCTAATTTGCCAAATCTAACACTTTGAAGGCATCGGATTTCCTTAAATTCGACTCCAATTTGTGTAGGCTCCGATCCAACTCTGACTCTGCTTGTCGGAGCAGAGTTAGATTTAGGCTTTCTTTGAGTCTTTTTTAGCTTCATATTTAACCCATTTTAAAATAGAATTTTTTGTGGGCTTTCAAATCTCAAATTCTTCAAAAAATTAAAACTAAACTAAATAATTCACTACTAATTTACTTCTATACTAATATCTAAATTATTTTTAGACTAGACTTATACTATAGTATCTAATTACATGTTATTCTATTATAGTATTACAAATTATTTTTAGTGTCTAATTATATGTTATTGTACATTAGTATTACATGTTATAATATTAATGTCTAATTTATTTCTAATTTAATTAGATACTAGATTTTCTTGTGTTTAATTATATGTTATTATAGTTTAGTAAATTTGTATGTGTCATTAACCTATTATACTAGACTTATTTAAATAATAGTATCTAACTTATTTCTATACTTGATTATTTATATTATACTATAATGTTTACACATACTAAACTATTATTAATCTATTTATATTATAGTATAAATATATTATTTTATAGTAATTAGCTCATGCTAGTATATTATTGAATTTAATTATATAAGTTATAGTTATATATAATTATATTAATATATGATAAATATATAAATACATATTTTTTATAATATATATACAATATCAAAGTCATATTTAAAATTGAAGAGTAAAGTTATGGTCGGAGTTGGTCCGACGACACCTCGTATTCTAACTCCAACTAAAAAGTTAAAAAAAAAAAAAAATCCCACTTCAACTTCAATTAAAAGTTGAAAGGTTCAGATTCTCCTTTAAAAAAATTTAAATATGATATAATTGCCTATTGTAAAATAATTGAAACGTTGATGTGGCGGGCTAGGATTTGATGGTGTAAGATCTAGGTTTTACACCAACCCTGACAGCAACACCTCACATTTACTAACCAACCCTCCAATCCTAACTCATCGTCTTAACATCTTAAAAATTCTATAATAAGCTCAACTATACTAAATTGGACCTTAATTCTATATAAAATTGTTTAAATTAAGATATTTTATTATATTTAGATAAATAAGATAAAAAGTTAAATAAAAATATTATAAAATTAAAAGTTATTTAAATATAATTTTTATTTTAAAGTTTAAAAAATTATATTGATTTTTATATTTTGTAAAAGTTATATTGATTTTTATATTTAGATAATGATTATATAATGAAAAAGTCCACTTGTAATTAGAAAGAGTAATGTTACTTTTAGTTCTAAAGTGTGCAAGTATCGTATAGTCGTTTTAAAAAAAGTGAAATCTATCATTAAAAAATTAATTTTCTTTTTTTATGTGGGTTCTAACTTTATTTACTATTTTCAAAGAAAAATTCTATACACCATACTATCATTTTACTTGCATTCCACAAAATAAAATGTGAAATATTTACCATTATTGAATGGTTGTTTATTATCTATTTTTTTTATCATCAAATAGTGATAAATGTACTATATTATATATAGTAGAATATAAGTGAGATGGTGATATGATATATAATATTATTCATTTTTAAAGTGATTGCACACTCATGACTGAAAGTATCATTTCACTAAAAGAAATTTTGAGAATTCTACATTTTATCCACGTGTCCCAAACGTCCACTTGTTGGTATATTGAACAAAAAACTGATAAATTGAATAGTCCAGAGAACCGAGGGTGCTTGTTGTAAAATTTTCCTTAATAATCGTGGGATGAAATTTCTCTATCAAAACGGTCACCCCCCGCCTCTCTCTGTCTCTTTTTCTTTCTTCACAGTTCACATCCCCCCCTCGCCCTTTTTTGTTTATTTTGTTTTCGGGGGGTTTTTTTCCTGAGAGAGGGGGGGGGGGGGGGAGAGGAATTGTTCTCACTGAAGCCATCCAACAAACCATTCCATTCCATCCATGGTTGATGCCCTTCCCAGTCTTCCCTCCCTCCTCTTTCCTCTAAATTCCTTAAAGTAAACAAATAAAAATTGTAGTGTGTAAGAGAAATTGAGGGAAATCGAGGGAAAAGGAAAACCTCAGAAATATGTTGGTTTTTTATTTTTATTTTTTGGGGGTGAGGGGATTTGATTAGTGGGGATTCTTGGTTAGAATGGATTTGGACAACATTGAGTGCGTGTCGTCATCGGATTTGGATGAGGATGAGATCCACCACCACCAGCAACAACACCATGGTCTTCATCCACATCCTCACCATCACTCAGAATTTTCTTCCTCCAGGCCTCGCAATGGCAACAATGTTAATAGCATTAACATTGTGGGTCCCATGGTGATTGCACCGGCCACCAGCGTTCTGTCTGTACCAATTCCATGTACCCACCAATCCACCAGGTCTCTTTGTACTCTCTCTGTTAAAGTGTTTTCAAATTTTGTGTGGTTTTGCATACGTTTTTTTGGTTTGGTTGTTGGAAATTGTTTGGTGGATTTGTTTGTAGATTTTGACGGAGATCGATCTGGTTGAGGATGGAGTGGATTTGTAGGATTAGGATTGCTTTTGAAAAAAAATAATTGGGATGTTTCATAATCTCGTAGAAAGTTGTTTAGGGGATTCGTGCTGGAGATTGGCGAGTTTGGGATGGGTTTGAGTGGAATTTATGTGGGCCTGAGTTTTGAAGGATTTGTTGGTTAGAGGATTGTTGATTGACTAGATATGGGTTTTGAGTTTCTGGGTGGGTGTTTCTCTATCACGCCATAGATTGTTTTGGAATGAATGTAGAAAGTTATATAAACAATGGTTAACTGTAGATTTATAACTGTCCTAGGGTGGTAGATGGACTCTCATTAAGCACCTTATCTAATCTCCCCACCTATTTTCTATCCTTATTCCTGATACCTGCAAGTGTGGCTTTTCGCATTGAGAAAATTTTCTATAATTTTCTTTGGGGAGGAATTGGGGATGAAACTATACCCGCAAGTATGCTTTATCAAATTGCTTGTGATAAAGAGGCTGTTGTGGCTGATTTATTGGTACGCTCTAATGGTGTTGTCCATTGGAATGTGAGATTTTCAAGAGCAGCTCAAGATTGGGAGCTGGACATGTTTACTGGCTTCTTTGATTAGTTATCTGCTATGTCAATTGGCAATGAGATGAAGGATAGGCTGTTGTGGAATCCAAGTGGAAATAAAAAATTCTCGGTGCTCTCTTTTTATTCTGCTCTCTTGGGATCTTCTAACGTTCATAGCTATCATTGGTGTGACGCCCCCAAAACCCCACGCCCGAACACGGGGAAATCGAGACGTCCGGATGGTGACAACCCGGACCACCATCCTAACGACGTGTGCCAAGTGTGTGCAAGAGCGACAAAGTGCACAAGACAAACGCAGCGAGAAGCAAGTCAATAATTAAGTACCAGAATTTTTCTTAATGTAATACAAACTGTTTAAAACATACTTAAATAAAATATTACAAAAACCTCAAATACAGATATAAAACAAATATAAACATCGCATCAGCAACCCGGCGGAGCCGCATCCTCGGGCTCAGCCTCCTCTTCCTCGTCCTCGAACTCTGCACCAAAAGCTACGGAACCAAAAAGGTTCCGCAGGTAAGTATGACCCAAACACTACCAGATGAAAATACATATAACCCAAACAACAAGAATGCAAGATCAAACAAACACATGCCCCGCAACACATATTTTACCACGCACGCCAAAAACCCATAAGGCCCACCAACCTCCATAAAGCCAAACCTCGCCATTATCCCCGATAATGGCCCAAACCACCATTTTCCCAGAAAATGGATCATAACCGAAAAACCATACCACAACCCGCTCCGTATGCACCATGATCTCCCCTAGGGATCATCCGCACACCCTGGCTCAGTGCCACACCGTAGAGAACGGCTACGCGTGCGACACCTAAACGAGCGATGCCCAGACTCGTGCCATGCACGTACCGGGCCGGGCCATCCTCTAGCCCTCGCCAGCGAAGGGCCACGGGATCGGTGAATAGAGCGATGCCTAGACTCGTGCTCCGCACGTACCGGGCTAGACCCATCCTCTAATTTCCGCTCCCGGAGTCAGTGAGTAGAGCGATGCCTAGACTCGTGCTCAGCACGTACCGGGCTAGACCCATCCTCTAATACTACTCCGTCATCGCGCAGGGCCTCAGAATCGGTGAATAGAGCGATGCCTAGACTCGTGCTCCGCACGTACCGGGCTAGACCCATCCTCTAGTACCGAACATCGTCAGCGCCCAGACGACTACTCAGGGGATGTCACTCAGTATTGACCGCTCCCGAGTGACCAGAGGAGCTCCACCATGATAATAACCCATCACGGCTTGGGCTCGTGAGACACACGCACCCAAACGCCAAAACGCCGATAAACATGATGCACATGCACGCGATATGCAACGCGCACAAATAAAATGCAACGCACACCACACGGCCCAATCGAAACAACCAATAACAACCAACCAAACAAACACTCCGTCCTCAATCCATCCGACCCCCGAAACTCCTCGGACTCAGTCCGGAATCAACAACCAACAACAAACAATTAAATAAATAACTAAATAAATAAATCAATTGAATGAGCAATATATATTAAAATCTAAAAATAGGGTTTGGAAAATACTTACAGCGCTATACGGTATTTTTAGAAAGCTCGCGGCGTTGCAAACGGCGGAGGAAAAGCAACGTAACAGTGTAATTTACACTGTGTCCGTGGGTAATAAATTACCCATTTTTGAACGGGGACAAACTAGGGCTTAGGATTGATAGGGAATGGTCTAGGGATGATTGTGAAGCTTTTGGAAGTGGTGGTTGGCCGTGTGTGGCGGCGAAAACGTCAGAAATAGGCCGGAAAACTCAAATCGGAAAGCAAGCTCGTAGGAGCTGTTCCGGTGGTCATTGGAGGCCGGAAATAGGTGGGTTAGGACGGCAAGGAGTCGGTGATGAAGTGGTGAAGAAATGGTGGCCGGAGGTGGAGCGACGGCGGCGGATCGAGCCAAAAACCGTGGGGAAAGAAATGGCTCTAGGTGGCTAACGGCTGGCCGGATGGGGGAGATATTTGGTGGGAAGGTGCGCCGGAGGGAGGGGGTTCGAACAAGACCGGCGGCGAGCCAAACGGTGGCCGGACGGCGGCGGTCTGGGCTGAAGAAGATTCCGGCGACAGGGGTGAAAACAGAGCAGGTGCAGCGACTTCCGGCGGCTCTCGAAAGCAAACGGCTGGTCCGATAGCTCTGAAAATTGGTGGGGATGATCTATGGTGGAAGGGGAAGAGAATGGTGGTGACGGTGCATCAAACGGTGGCCGGACGGCGGAGAACCGGCTGGTCAAAGGGGCGGCGACGAAATGAGAGAAAATGGGCTAATGAGCGTACGCGGGAGAGGAGGAAGAAGAAAGAAGAAGAAAAAAAGAAAAAGAAAGAAAAAGAAGGAAAAGGAAAAAGAAAAAGGAAAAAGAGAAAAGAAAAAGAAAAGATGAGGGAAAAGAAATGAGGTCCAATCCTCACTCCGGAAACCAAAACTGATCCGCCGAAAACGATTTTAAAAAACCGTAAAATGACTAAATAAAATAAACACAACATCAAATAAATTAAAAACTAATTTAAAACACATTAATTTAAAATGAATAAACTAATATATTAATTAAATTAAAAACAACCCTTCAGTGAAAATACACGTAAAAACGGGGTGTCACAATTGGAAGGCTATTTGGAAGTGCAAGGTACTCCCTAGAATTGCTTTCTTCGTTTGGACAACATCTATTTGGCAGATTCTCACCTCAGATAATTTGAAAAAACATGGTCTCATTATTTCAGATTGGTGCTATATGTGTAAGAGTGATGGAGAATCAGTTGATCATCTCTTATTACGCTGTGAAATGGCCTGGTGTTTGGAATGAGGTTTTTAATAGGATAGGGGTGGCATGGGTCTTGCCTAGAGGAGTTTTTTTTTTTTTTTGGATAAGTATACCACTAAGAGCATTCACATCCCATTCCCCATAAAATTTCTTATAATTTAGCTAAAAAGTACATTCCCTAAATTTTACTTATCTTTCAAAAACCTCCTACATCCCATTCTCTATCATTTCTCTATTTTATTAAAATAATATTTCTTTATTCTTTCTTTATTATTTTTTTCTTTCACTTCTATTTACAAATTTAACTACTCAATATTTTTTTCTTATTTTTTGAATTATTACTCTAGTGAATATTTTAAACAAAAATTTAAATTATTTTTTGTGGGTATGATAATATTTTTATAATTAACTTTTTTATATTTTCGTAATTATTTAAATTATTATTTAAAACTATAATAAATATGAGTATAACAGAAAGTGTAGATGATTGGAAGTAAATAAATATAATAGAAAGTGTAAATAATTAGAATAAAATATTAATAAAAAATAATATGGGGATGTACAGTAGTTCCCCAAATATGGGGAATCACTGTACATTTCACAAATGCTTTCCTCAAAATGGGGATCCGGATGTAGACATCATTTTAAGCAAATCCCTAAAATTTCTATCAAATTATGGGGACAAGTACCATTTGCGGTACTGGTTGGGGATGCTCTAAGCCTAGTAATGTTTTGTCTTGCCTAGAAGAGTTAGGGATATTATGTGCTGTTGGAAAAGTATTGGGGGAAATGCCAAATCGTTGCTGTGCGGAGAATGATCCCTTACTGCATTATGTGGTGCTTGTAGTTGGAGCGAAACAAGAGGTGCTTTGAAGATATGGAGCATTCTGTGGATGAACTGAAATGATTCTTCTACAGTACACTTCTTTTTTGGGCTTCGGCCATTATTTTTAACACGGATAACCTTTATGATTTGCTTGTAACTCTTACTAGTACTTAGTTGTAATCAGGCATGTTCTTTGTGTACCACTAGTATACTCGGGCAATGCCTCTTATATCAATAAAATTTACTCTTACCTATATAAAAAAATTGTAGATTTATAATTAGTTATGGAATATGCATAGAGGACAATGATTTTTATTTGGATAATTATAGAGGACAATGTTTAATAGACTGACAAATCAAACCTTCTAGATACTTTCGAGATTTGTTTGTACTTTGCTTTTTGCATGGATATTTGTACATGGTAAGAGGTTATTGTTGAAAATAAACTGCCCTTCTTTTTAAGTAATTATGATTTTGTAAACCACTAAAATCATTTTAATTGACGTTTAAGTAACCCTCGTTTAGGTAACCCTAGTTTTCAACAAAAGGGATGTCTAAAGTCTAGAACAAGGAATGCTAGTCATTTTGTCTTTGTCATCTGATTAGGTCCAGTGCAGGTCATAAACACCTGTGTAGAGCTTATATATAATTTATAGAGTTGAGTGGTGTCAATAGAAATTTTATCTTGGCATGCGTGATTCGCTGATCAAGTTGGTTTTCACAACTTCATTCCTACTTCCTATAATTTCTTGGGTCTTGTTTGTTCATTTGGCAATTGGAATTTGAAATCTGTTGCTTATTAGATATGCCTCTTAAATGTTTTTATAGCTGAGAGCCATAAAGAGGATTTGAAATCAGTGGCTGGTTTTGATATTGTTTGTGTATATTAGCAGTTTTTGGCATTGCACTTTTGCATGGAGGACTGAAGGTTTGATTAGTTGATAGTTGATGATGTGTTTATATAGCTTTTTGGGGAAGACACTATTTGTTGGTAACTATTGGAGCTTCTCCCGTGGGTATGCTGAAGTTGTTGAGTGTTCATGACATTTTGGCTTTGGGAAGAAAAAATGATATCTAAAGTAGGGAGGACAACAGTTATTGAAGATTTTCTTATGAGAACTAAGGATAATAATTAGAAAAAGGTCAAGATTGCATATAACCAGTTGGCACCAGTTGACTTCTGAAGTATGGCTAATTTTCTGCAATAATTATCTCCTTTAAGCAATGAAGTTGATCATTGGAGCACTTGGGGCATTGGTCAGTGTTTACTTCATTCTGTTTTTTCTTTTTTTTTTCTTTTTTTTTAACCAAATGTTTTTTACTATATAGTTTCATCTTGTTGATCGGATGGAAATTTGTGATTTTGTATCTCTTCTTAGTTTTCCCCCTGATTTCTACCCTTGTCAATTTCATAATGAAAAACTGATCTGTTTTTTCTTCAAAGATGGTATATTCATGATGACGTTTTATAATGTACTGACTGATTTGGCCTGATACTGACATAATCATGTATTTGTCATAAATATACGTTTCTGATTGATATTTTGTTTGTAGCTTTGTAGATTTTAGAATGAGCTCCTTTTCTAATAGCTATTACCTTTTATGCAGTGCCACAATGGACACACTCTCTGCTCTACCTGTAAAACGAGGGTACACAACCGGTGCCCCACTTGTAGACAAGAGCTTGGTGACATTAGGTGTTTAGCCTTGGAGAAGGTGGCTGAGTCACTTGAACTGCCTTGCAAGTATTACTCCTTGGGATGCCCAGAAATATTTCCTTACTACAGCAAGCTGAAACATGAGGCAATGTGTAACTTCAGACCATATAATTGCCCGTATGCCGGATCAGAGTGCTCTGTTGTTGGGGATATCCCTTTCCTCGTTGCTCATTTGAGGGATGATCACAAGGTAGACATGCACACAGGATGCACATTCAACCATCGTTATGTGAAGTCCAATCCGCGGGAAGTAGAGAATGCCACTTGGATGCTAACAGTAAGTGTGATGATGGTATTTAGATTTTTTGGTAGCATTTTCCATAATTACTAACTTTCCTCCGTACTTGTTTTTCAATGATGCCATATGAATCTAGTTTAGCGGAAATAGTTACAGGACCTATATTTCATATAAAGTTGGAGAGGAATTTTTTATGATCATTCTTTAGAGAACATTTTGAGGCATGCTGAAATGCATTACATGCTTTGTGTATGTTATTTGCTTCAGGTAGCAATCTTTTTGTGTCAATCAAAATGTAACGATGTACAACATTAAAAGGAAAATGGGTCAAGATTCTTTATTTCACGGCTTGTCAAAAAAGAAAAGATTAATGTCATCCTTAAATTATCATTTGAACCTTAAGGGGTGGCGTAGTGGTTCTGGGGCTAGCCGTATGAACTCTACGCCCTAGGTTTGGTGCTACATATTCACTTTTGGGGCCATCGGACTCGGGGAATATCCTCTTGAATTACATGAGGTACACTCGCTGGAAACTCTTTGTCAAGAGTCCGTGCATCCCCTAGAGTAGTTAGAACTATATCCTAAGGACCCAATGCCAATAACAAAACGAATTTTTATTTGTTTTAAAATTATGTAAATATGGAAAATTTTGTTCTTCATGATTTTGTCATCCCCGCTCACACCAGCTGATATGATATATTTTAAGTGGCTTTTCATTTGAGTGTTGACATAAGAATCCACTTAAACTGCGCCACATCCATTGGGATGAAGAGCGTCATTGCTTCTTTTTTTTTTTTTTTTTGATAACAACTCTCATTCATTCATAAGATAGAGTCATCTAGAGAATTACAAGCTGGCCTCATGCCAAACAATTTGGGAAATACACTCGGGAATTGATTCCCACCAAACTGTTAAATCCTCTACAAATCTTGCTAGTTTTGCTAGACCATCAGCTGCTGCATTGTGCACTCTGCCGGCATGTTGGAATGTCACCTTTGGTAGCTGTTTAGAGAGGCTGAGTATGGAATAGATCAGGTTACCATGGGGAGACATGGACTCCCCTTCTGCTGTTAAGGCTCTTACACTGAGCATTGAGTCTGTTTCCACAATCAACTCACCAATGCCCAACGGGATACACAGCTGTAGCCCCCTCAGGATGGCAAGAAGCTCCACTTCCATAGGGTCAGAGAACTCAGGTTCTTTTTTACACGCAGCCAGAATTACCTTTCCTTTTTCATCTCTCAAAATAACTCCCACACCTGAGGTACAGCATCCCTGAAACATAGCCCCATCCGTGTTGATTTTTAGAGCTCCTATAGGGGGGGGGGGTTTCCACCTCATATCCCTTACCATGTTCTGTTTAGTGCTGGCTTGAGCTTCTCGAGACTCCTTAAACAAAGACATGGCATGATCCACAGACTGTTGTGGGTGCTGAACCTGCTCTTCAAAGTAAAAAAGGTTCCTTTTATACCAAAAGGACCAGGCCATAAGAAAAAACTTCTCAATATCTCTTGGCTGCCCTTCCTTTGTCACTCTCATGGCTATCTCCATAAACCCCTGCTGGTTTCCTCCCCGAAATAAAAAATCGAACAAAGACTTCCATAAGGGTAAAATGGATGGACAATATATCAGAGCATGACTTGTGTCTTCCCTTCCCTCATGGCAGAACTTGCAGGTATCTTCAGAAACAACCTTCCTGACCCTCAGGTTTTGCAAGGTGGGCAGTCCATGCTTGCATGCTCTCCAAGAGAAGACTCTAACCCTGTGTGGTATTGGCATTGACCATAACTGCTTCCAGAAACCCCGCAGTGCCTGATAGTTTGAGCAACCCCCTTCTACCCTATGGTTCTTTATAGACCAGAACAGCCTATAAGCACTCCTCACTGTGTATTCTCCTGAGTTTTCATAGTGCCATATGAACTTATCCTCTCTAGGTGAAGGTCCTAGGGGAATCCTCAGAACATCAGAAGCTTCTCTTGGAGGGAGAGTTCTCCTAACTATCTCAGTATCCCACCAACCTGTCTCCCCATCAATCAATTGTGCAACACGTTGACAACTGCTTCTACTTTCTTGATATAGGCCTAAAGGGGTTTGATTCTGTCCTGGTAGCCAGATATCAGTCCAGATATTTATGGACTCCCCATCCCCTACTCGCCACCTGCACCCCTTCACCATTAGTCTTGTAGATTCCCATATCCCTCTCCATGCATATGATGGGGCATTTCCCAACTGTGCGTGCTGGATGCATGAATTGGGGAAGTACTTGGACTTGTAGATTCTATGGAGGAGAGAAGACTTTTCATTCATTATCCTCCATGCTTGCTTTGCTAATAGGGCCATATTGAAACTATGCAGGTCCTTAAACCCCATTCCCCCATCTTGCTTAGGAGCACACATTTTTGTCCTACTCACCCACCTGATTTTGTTTTCCTCCCTCCTTTGGCCCCACCAGAACTTTGCCATCATATTCTCTAGCTCTTTACACAAACTTTCAGGTAACTTGAAGCAACTCATAGAGTATGAAGGGATTGATAGTGCTACTGCTTTAATTAGTACTTCCTTCCCCCCTTGTGAGAGTAGCCTCTCCTTCCATCCTTGAAGCTTCTTCCAAACCCTGCTCTTGATATTTGCAAAGGCCCTTTTCTTTGATCTTCCTACCACTGATGGGAGGCCAAGGTACTTTTCATACTTCTGAGCCTGTTGTATCCCCCAAGATGCCATAATTTCCTACTGCAGTTGGGGGTTAACATTGGTGCTGAAAACCATTGCTGTCTTCTCTTTATTGACTTTCTGACCCGATGCCAGTTCATACTCCTTTAGAAGTTGGTGGATATGTGCATTAGTTTGCAAAGTGGCCCTGCAAAAAAACAAACTATCATCTGCAAAGAGGAGGTTGTTGATCCTTGGGCTGCCTCTACAGATTTTTACTCCTTCCACCTGCTTGTTCTCCTCTGCTTGTCTTAGCGTAGCTATCAACCCTTCAGTGCATAGAAGAAAGAGATAAGGGGAGAGAGGATCCCCTTGCCTCAGACCTCTATAGGGCTTGATAGGGCCCTTTGGACTACCATTCACAATAATAGAGTATGTAACAGTCTGCACACAGCACATTACAAGCTTTCTCCACCTTTCATTGAACCCCATCTTGCCCATTATATTATCTAGGAATCCCCACTCCACCCTATCGTACGCTTTGCTCATATCCAATTTGAGTGACATATACCCTTTCTTCCCTTTCCTCTTCTGTCTTAAGTAATGGACCAATTCATAAGCAACTAGCACATTATCTGTAATTAGTCTCCCGGGTACAAAGGCTGATTGAGACAAGGATATAACCTGAGGCAGGACTTGTTTTAGCCTATTGGAGAGGACTTTGGATATAAGCTTGTAGGCAACATTGCACAGACTGATTGGTCTGTATTCTGCTACTGTTTCTGGTTTATCCTTCTTAGGAATTAAAGCAATGTGTGTGTGGTTAAGTTTAGCTGGGAAGACCCCTTCATTTAGTACTTTCAGCACAGCCTCGGTGACATCCTTTCCTACCACAGTCCAGTACTTTTGGTAAAATAAAGGGGGCATGCCATCAGGTCCAGGGGCTTTGGATGGTTCCATCTGGTTTAAAGCCTGAAACACTTCTTCTGCTGAATACTGCTGCATCAGAACCTCATTCATTCCTTCAGTTACACAAGCCTGCAGATTATCTAGGAATCCCACTTGTTCTTGATGGCCTGAAGAGGTGAAAATGGTTTGAAAGTAATCCATGATGATTTGATCCCTTTCTTCTCCCTCCTGCCAGGTATTATTGCTATCTCTTACCCCTTTAATATAATTTCTTTTCTGTCTTTGAGAAGCTTTTCTATGAAAAAACCTTGTGTTCTTGTCCCCCTCCTTTAACCATTATGCCTTCGATCTCTGCCTCCACATGATTTCATCTCTTTCCAACCAAGTTTGCAACTCAGCCTTTGCTTGCTTGTGCTCTTCTGTTCTCAGGCATCTTGGATCAGTTTGGTACAACAGGTTCATCTTGTCTCGGGCCTTAGCAATATGTCTCTTCACGTGACCAAAGCTGCTCTTATTCCACTGCTGGAGCCTCTCCCCACAGCCCTTTATCTTCTTCATAAGTGAAGAGATGTCCTTGTCCCCTCCCTCTAGGTTCCAAGTAGAAGACACCACCTGCTTGCATCCTTCTGTCTCAGTCCACATGGCCTCAAACCTGAATCCAGGCCCTCTACTACTCAGATTGGGATCGACTTGGGGTTTCAATATAACAGCATGGTGGTCCGAGTAGGCAATTGGCAGATGAACAACATGCCACATAGCAAATTTGGAGCTCCACTCTTGATTAGCACAAAATCTATCTAGCCTTTCTGACACACTGTGTTCTTCCTGTCTCCCATTCCACCATGTGAATTGAGGTCCACAGAACCCCAGATCCAATAACCTGCACTCAACCAGCATGTCACTAAAATCCTCCATCTGCCACTCAGGTCTGCTTCTTCCTCCCCTCTTCTCCCCCATATGCAAAATTTCGTTAAAATCCCCCATTACAAGCCAAGCACAACCTGCTGGTACCATTAGGGACTTTATTAATGACCATGTATCATGTCTTCTTGCAACTTCTGGGTGACCATACACTCCAGTCAAGTACCAGACAGCTTCCCCTTCCCCTTGCAATTTAATTTCAGCATGTATATGAGACTTTGAATATTGGGTAATCTTAAGATCAATATTGTTTTTCCATAAGAGAGCAATACCTCCCCCTCCTCTGTCATTACTCACTGCTAAACAGTTTGGAAAGCCTAAGATATACTTAATTTTCTCCATTCTAGTGACACTCAATCTTGTCTCTTGTAGAAACAGGATTGTGGGGTCTTCCCTTCGAGTCAAGTCTCGAAGTACTCGAACTCCCCGTGGGTTCCCAAGCCCACGTGAGTTCCAACTGATGAATCTCATTGATCTTGGTGGGGCTGTAAACCAGCCTCCACCATGTTTGTGTGTTCATTGCTTTTAGGCCCCTCATTCTCAATCTTTATTTTTTTGTTCTTACCATGGTTTGCAGAGGATGCTGCAATTCTTTTACTTCTCTTTAAAATTGGACTTTTGGCTCTCTTTTTGCTGTATGATACCCCTGATGGGCTTCCTCCCAATCCTGGTGAAAAGTTCTCAGTTTTCAGATTTCTTTCTCGTCTTCTCCATGTAGGATCCTTCTTTGGTTGATTCAGTGCTTTTAGTTGGTCAGACAGGAAACTCTCGATGGAATGAATCTGTGTAACTAAGTCAGTTGAGATCTCCGTACCAGTTATCCCATGTTGTACTGCCTCTTTAGCTGTCAGTGGAGTGTGTGCTATTCCTGTAGGCCTTGTCTGCTCATCGAGCCCCCTTTCTAGTTTTTCATGGGGTACATTTGGAGGGTTTAGTGGAGGGACTCCTTTTCCCCGCCAGCTTTTGTGTACCAACTTGTCTAGGGAAGTTTCCTTGCCTAGTCAACCTCTCTGCTCCCTGAATGTCACTTCTGTCTACTGTCTTGCAGTCCAGCCTGTCTGAAGCTAAGTTTCTCTCCTGACACCCATCCGTGATAGCTGGACTACCACCCTGGAGGTCTTCCCTACCCTCTGTTTCTCTTTTCCATGACTGATCATGCACTTGACCTTCTGGGTCCGCAGCTTCCCCATACTTTTTCAATTGCAAGTCACTATCTCTGGTGGCCGGCGCCCTCAGCCAGGCTCCATACTGTTGGCTTCCTCCCCTGCTGGTGGCACTCAAACAAGCTAGATGGTTATGCTTGATGGTACCACACTTGAAGCATATAGACGGCAGCCTCTCATATTTGAATGGCACCCAACACTTCTTTCCCTCCACATTGAGAAAAGTACCCCTTAATAGGGCTTTTGTAATATCAACCTCAACCCTTATACGTAAATACTTCCCCCAGCTAATGCCTCTGTTGTCTGCATGGACTTTTAGCACCTTTCCCACGTAACTACCGAGTAGTAATCCTGTTTCTTGTGTCATAAAACTAAGAGGCACATCGTAGACCTACAGCCAGAACTCCTCTTTGTTGAAAACTATCTCGTTAATGGATTTGGAACCATCATATGTTTGTAAACACAGAAGCCACCGATCGAAAGCCCACGGTCTTCCTTCTATCACCCTTTTCAAGTCCTGATCACTGTTGAACTCGACAAGAAACTTGTTTGGACCCACCTCCGAGAACTGAATCCAGCTCGTGCATCTCCAGATTTTAGCCATAGTGCTCTTGAAAGCCTCCTTGTTAATAATCTTCTCGGCCATTATCATTACCATAAGACATGAAAGGGCTTGTTCACGCCCTGTTGGCATGTTATGGGGAGCTAGAGACACCCCCTCCTTTTCCCTTTCTGTCAGACTTAGCTTTTCCCACTGCCTTGATAATTCTTCTTCCATTGAAACTCTCTTTCGAGCTAGCAGAGACCAGCCAAAAGGAGAACGTACTCTATTTCAGAGAAAGACTCTCAACCAGTGAGAGACCCACAATGATTTCCTAATGTCATTGCTTCTTAAATATTACTCTATTGTCACCATTTGATTAGTAATTGCTCGCATGGTATTCTATATGTATTATAATTTTGACATGGGACAATAGTTTCTCACGAACTTGCAACATATAGAAAACTTTAGCATGTATGCTAGGGACGATAATATATTTATATATACTTGTGCCATTTTTATTAAATAATGAATTCATGTATATTCTGACCTTATGACATAAGCATGTGCCTAACATGTGTCATGCCAATACAATATGTATAAAGAAAAATTATACTCATCATTCCCACACACCACACACCACACATAATTTTTTAATTTTTCATTTTTTTCTCTTACCAAATGTGTAGTGTATGGATGATGAATAGAAAAATTCAATTAGTTTAGGAATAATAAAACCAAAAAAGTTTAAAATAATGTGTGGTGTGTGGGGATAATAAGTAGCAAAATCCATGTATAAATAATGTCAATTACAACAGCAAATGTTGAAATACTAAAGAGAATTGAAAAGAAGCTTAAATCAGGATCTTCTAGCTCCATTAAATAGTTTATCTAGTCTATTAGAGATTTGTATAAATTTCTTTGATAGATTATGACTAAACATGCATTCTATTATTTCTTTGTTTAGATTCTTTTTGTTGTTGTATTGATAGAATCATATTAGGTTGACTGAAGCTTAGGACTCCACTAATTTATGGTTATTTATCTGACTAGTTTTTTTGGAAAAAAAAAAAATACCCTGAGCAACCCTGAGCTTCAGATTCTGCCTTTCATTTGAACAGAAGCCTTTGTACCAGTTTCAATTTGCCTAAATACCTGAATCTCACTAGTTTGACTGCTCTATTTTGTTAGGTTTTTCATTGTTTTGGTCAATACTTCTTCCTTCACTTTGAAGCCTTCCAGCTTGGCATGGCCCCTGTTTACATGGCATTCCTCCGTTTCATGGGTGATGAGAATGAGGCTCGAAACTATACTTATAGCCTTGAGGTTGGGGCAAATGGCAGGAAACTCATATGGGAAGGTACACCACGAAGTATCCGAGATAGCCACCGGAAGGTCAGGGACAGCCATGATGGTCTCATTATCCAAAGAAACATGGCTCTCTTCTTCTCTGGTGGGGATAGAAAAGAGCTGAAGCTAAGAGTTACTGGAAGAATATGGAAGGAACAACAAAATTCAGATGCCGGTGCCTGCATACCGAACCTCTGTAGCTGAGAAAGATGATTTTGTAGGCATCAATTTTTCTGTTTGAGACGCAATTGTGTTGTAACTGCTCCCATTTTTCTGCTATGTTGTAATGGATGAAAGTATCAAGGAGTCCTGGAAGGTTTTAGCTTCTTTCAATTGTATGATAAGCTACCTGTTCTTCCTTTTCCACTTCCTTGTAAACATGGTTGAATTACGTGGCTCTAGACCAAGAAGACTACAAGTTGTAGTTGTGTCTTGTGAATATAAACTAGACACGCTAGGTATTGAAGTTGTTTCCTGTTTTGAATTGTTTGTATGACACGCCATGGGATACACATCATTATTTTACTAAATTGTGAGAAATGTTAGAGAATAGAGATACTTATAAAGCTTCCAATGCACCCAAACCCTTAGGGTTGGCTCAAGTGATAGGGCCTTATTCTTGTTTGCATTGTCCCTCGTTTAAAGTTTGAATGCTAGGTAGAAGCCTATATGCAAGGGCGTATGTCTTGTTGACAGTGCTGCTGCATTTTTGATACGACGCTACCCAAATCAGGTTCATTTCTGACCAGCCTGCCAATGTTGGTTTCGTGTTCATGTTCGGCTGGGTTGAGGATTTCAGAAGCGCCGCCCATCACATCTACCTAGGCCTTACTAGCCTTTCACATGGATTTACATCTCTTTGTTTTTGGGCAGACCCATCTTTTTCTTAAACTACTCAAAATTCTCTTTTTCCTCCTCTCCCTCCACTGCTGGGCTTCGGTAGATAATGGAGTTGAACTCCTGTTGCACGCGCTAGGAATAAAAGAGAGAAAGAAGATATCTAGAAAGAATTAGAGAGAGAATAAGAGAGAGAATTGAGAATCAATGTGTATTTTCTTGTATACTCCTCAGTTAGCCGTAATCTCTTTTTACAATTCTTGGTTCCATCTTGAGGGCCATATGGGCTTTTTACAATTGTGTGCTATATAACTATATACAATTATAATTAACTTCTAATTCAAAGGTTCAACTAACTGAGCCCATCTCAACTTCAGCCCATACAGTCCATGTTTGGCATAAATTGCTTTAACCCCTGTGTTTGATGAATCTGAGACGATGCTGATTGAAGTCAATAAGCAACTTCCCTAATCCTTTGGATCACTTGGAAAGGGCCATAGATACATGGAGCTAGCTTGAAGCATTGGTGCTGCAAAAGTTTGCTCCCTTCTCTTTAAATTAGCAAATTTTTTCATTTTTCATTAGATCTTGTGCACGGTGCAGGTTATCTTTTAGTAAACGAAGCATTTGATCTTTAGTCAACAATTGCTAATCTACCTCGGTCAGTCGGGTGGTATTAGACATGTATGACACAAGCAAAGGAGGTGGAGATCCATACACGGCTTAGAAGGGGTCATTTTAGTTGAGCCATGCACCGATGTATTGTACTACTATTCTGCCAATGAAATCCATTGTACCTAGTCTTTAGGATGGTCTCTAACAAAACATCTAAGATAGTTTTTTAAGCTCTTATTAACAGCCTTAGACTACCCATCAGTCTATGGATGATAGGCATTATTATGGCACAACCATACATCGTGACTTTTAAAGAGCTCTCTCTAGAAACTATTTGTAAAAACAGGATCCCTATTAGACACAATAGATTTAAGAAAGAATAATGCTAGTATGTCTCATCATTTTATTTCCTCATTTTGATTACCCATACATTTAATTTTTTTTTTAATTTTTTACATACTGATTAAAGAATTGACTATTAGTGTATTGACATTTTTTTAAAGATGTTAAAAAATATGAAAAAAAGAAAAGAAAAATTAAAAAAATGGATTTTGCCTAGGGGGCACACCTAATGGTAATTGTTGGGCGACACCCTAATAGAACCCTTTAGGAAATCCATGTAATTTGAAAAATATGCTGCATAAAAAGTTGGGCAATAGTTTTAGTAGTATAAGGATGTGACAATGAGATAAAATGACTATATCTAGTCAATCTATCCATACTACCCAAATAACTGAATGAACCTTTGAAATTGGCAAACCCTCAATGAAATCCATTGAGATATTTGTCCAAAGCTGATTAGGAATAGGAAGAGGTTGAAGCAATCCACGGGGCCAAGATTGCTCCACCTTAATCCTTTGACAAACATCACAGCCACATATGAACTCTTTAACAACATCCTTAAGGATTGGTTGGAAAAAATTCCTCCTAACCTTATAAAGGGTCTTGTCTACTCCAAAATTCCCACCTTCAACATTGTTATGAAGTAGATGTAACATATTTTGAATAAAGTTAACTGATTATGCAATTATTTGGTAGGATCAATTAGTGACCAATAGGAGGAGCAATCATGAGAGATCTGTAGAAACATAGGGTGAGTTGAAAGCTCTCAAGAGGTGGAGATTTGTACCTAGCCACTATCATAGATACCTCTACCAAAAATTACAAAACTTTACACAAGGGTTTAAGAGTGTAGAAGATTATAAGGAGATGGAGGTGTCTATGATTTGGGCTAATGTAGAGAAGGATCGAGAGGCCACAATGGCCAAATTTTTAAGTGGTTTGAATATGAACATTGCCAATATAGTTGAGTTGCAGCATTATGTGGAGGTAGAAAACATGGTGCATATAGCTATGAAGGTGGAGAGGTAGTTATATAGAAAGGGGACAATGTATACTTCAGTTTCTAGCACTCTTTGAAAACCAAAGTGGGATAGAAATGAGTGAGCTATAGTAAAGGGGAAGGCTGAACCTAATGGAAAATATAAGGGGATTAGCAAGAACAAATCCAAGGTAGATTTCCAACGTTCAAGGAATAGAGATATTAAATGTTTTAAATGTTTGGGTTCATGGTTAATCATGTCTCAATGTCCAAATAAGCGAGCAATGATTATGCGTGACAATGGGGAGGTGATGACTAAGAGTGAGGATGATAGTGATGAGATGTCTGAGATGGTCGATACTAGTGATGATGATGTAGTGAAATACCCCATAGAAGGTGAGTCTCTTGTTGTCAGGCAAGCTTTCAACACCCAAATTAAGGTTAATGATATGGAGCAGTAGAGAGAGAACATATTTCATACTAGATGTTATGTAAACAACAAGGTGTATAGTATGATTATTGATGGGAGAAGTTTCACCAATGTAGCTAGTACCACCCTAGTTGAGAAGTTGATCTTACCTTTACTTAATCATCCTAAACTTTATAAGTTGCAATGCTTGAATGAATGTGTGGAGGTCAAGGTTAATAGGAAAGTTTTGGTGGCTTTTACCATTAGAATGTATAGTGAAGGGGTGCTTTGTGCTGTAATTTTTATGCATGTTGGCTATATTTTGCTGGGGTAGCTGTGGCAGTATTGTAGGAGGGTGATTCATGACGGGTTTAGGAACATGTACAGTTTTGTAAAGAAAGGAAAAATAATCAAGCTTGCTCCTTTAACCACAAAATAGGTCTATAAGGATCAACTAAACCTGAAAAGTGAGATTAAACAAAAAAGAAAGGGTGAGGCCAAAACATAAGAGAGAAAAATGAGAGAAAAGAAAAATGAGGGTAAGGTCAAAATCTCAAGAAAAAGAGAGAGTGAAAAAGAAAATAGAGAGGTGACTGAGAATTAGGAAAAGAGAGTGAAGCCACGAGAGAAAAAAGAAAGAGAGTCTGGAGAGAGAAAAGAAAAGATAAAGATGGATTTTTAGGCAAATGAGAGCGAAGTTAAGAGGGCCTTCTTAGTAGATCAACCTATGATTTTTCTTATTTACAAAGAATCTTATCTTAATTTTGATGAAACTAACCAATCTCTTTCTATTTTAACTGTTTCTTTGTTGCAAGAGTTCGAGAATGTATTTTCGGAGGAGATGCTAAGTGAGTTGCTACCCATTAAAGACATTGAGCATCAAATTGACTTCATACCTAGAGCTAGTGATCCAAACCGACTAGCCTATATGAGTAATCCAGAGGAGACAAAGGAGATTTAAAGGCAAGTCGAAGATTTGATAAGTAAGGGGTATGTGAGAGAGAGCATGAGCCCATGTGCAGTACCAGTGCTATTAGTGCTAAAGAAGGATAGGACTTGAAGGATGTGCGTTAACTGTAGAGGAGTCAACAATATTATGGTAAAGTATCGTTATCTCATTCCTAGATTAAATGATATGCTTGATGAATTGCATAGCTCATGTATTTTCAATAAAATAGATCTTAAAAGTGGATACATCAAATTAGAATAAAAGATGGAGATGAATGGAAATCTGCTTTTAAGACTAAATATGGGGTTTATGAATGGTTGGTTGTGCCATTTGGACTTACAAATGTGCCTAGTACTTTCATGAGATTAATGAATCATGTATTACGTGCATTCATAGGCAAGTTTGTAGTCGTGTACTTTGATGATATCCTAATTTACAGCAAGAGTTTAGATGAACATATTGAGCATTTGATATGTGTGCTCGATGTGTTAAGATGTGAAAAGTTGTATGTACCTTTTACATGAAAAAAGTTATTTTTCTTGGTTAAGTTGTTAGTACAAAATGTATTGAGGTGGATGAAGAGAAAGTCAAGGCCATCAAGGAGTGGCCAATGCCTAGAGGCATCACTGAGCTAAGAAATTTTCATGGTTTAGCTAGTTTTTATAGGATTTTTGTTAAGAACTTTAGTACCATTACTGCACTATTCACTGAAATAATTAAAAAGAAAGTTGGATTTCATTTGGGGATTGATCAAGTGAATGCATTTACTTCTATTAAAGAAATGTTATGTTCTACACTTGTGTTAGCATTACCTAACTTTAACAAAACTTTTGAAATTAAATATAATGCCTCAGGAATAGGAATTGGAGCTATTTTTAGGTAGGATAGGTGGCTCATAGCATTCTTCAGTGAGAAGCTAAGTTAGGTGGCTTTGAATTACTCCACTTATGACAAAGAACTTTATACTCTTGTTTGTACCCTAGAGACGTGGTAGCACTACCTTTGGCCTAAGGAGTTTGTGATTTACACCAATTATGAATTATTGAAGCATCTCAAAGGTCAAGGTAAATTAAATAAGAGACATGCTAGATGGATCGAATACATCATAATCTTTCCTTATGTCATCCGTTTCAACCAAGATAAAGACAACATTGTTGCTGATGATTTATCACAGAGCTGTGTACTTCTCACTTCTATGAGTACTAAAATACTCAGGTTAAATATGTGAAAGACGTGTATGCCAATGACGTTGATTTTTTTGATATGTATATGGTGTGTGATAAAGCAGCATTTGGTAAGTTTTACAAGTATGATGGTTATTTTTTTAAAGAAAGCAAATTGTGTGTGCTAAATTATTTAATGTGTGAGTTATTGGTGTGTGAGGCACACGATAAAAGGATTAATGGGACACTTTGGTGTCAGGAAAACCTTAGAAATTTTGCATGAGTATTTCTTTTGGCCTAGGATGAGAAGAGACGCTACTCGAATATGTGGTAGGTGCATTACATATAGAAAGACCAAATTTAAGGTTTTACCACATGGGTTGTATACACCCGTATCCGTTCCTAGAGAGTTATGGGTAGACATATCTTTGAATTTTATTTTGGGGCTGCTTAGGACAAAAAGGGGTATAAATTCTATTTTTGTGGTAGTAGATAGATTCAGTAAAATGGCATATTTCATTTCATTCCATAAAATAGATAATGCCACAAACATAGCTGATTTATTTTTTAAGGAAATAGTGCGTCTCCATGGTGTACTTAGGAGTATTATTTCTGATATGGATGTTAAATTTCTTAATTACTTTTGGAAAGTGTTGTGAGAAAATTAGGTAACAAACTTTTATTTTTCACTACTTGTCATCCATAGACTGATGAACAGACTAAAGTAGTTAACAAGACTTTAACTCAACTCTTATGCTTTGTCATATTCAAAAGAATTTAAAAACTTGGAGAACTATTTTCCATTTATAGAGTTGCATATGATAGGACTATGCATACTACTACTACTTCTTATTCTCCCTTTGAAATTGTTTATGGTTTTAATTCACTTATTCTTTTAAATTTGATGCCTTTACCTATTGATGAAATGAGAAGTTTTGATGGACACAAGAAGGCCGAATTGGTGAAGTCAATTCATGAGAGGGTACGGCTTCCAATTGCACAGAAGAATCAAAAGTTTGTTTCCTAAGGCAATAAATGGTAAATGCGTGTCATCTTTGAAACATGAGATTGAGTTTGGGTTCACATGTGCAAAGAAAGATTTCCATCCCATAGAAGGACTAAATTGCATCTTCGAGGAGATGAGCTTTTTCAAATCCATGAGAAAATTAATGATAATGCTTATAAAGTCGATCTTCTGGGTGAGTATAGTGTATCTACTACTTTCAATATTTTTGGTCTTTCTCCCTTTGATGCAAATGACGATTCGACGTCGAATCCTTTTGAGAAGAGGGGGACTAATGGGCACCATGATTGACCAAGTCTTAAAGATCCCTTACAAGTTCTAGATGGGTCAATCACAAGGTCAAGAGCTAAGAAGATCAAGAAAGTAATGTAAGGATTGGTGTAATCCACTTGGGTTGAGTTTGCAAATTTATTGAGCAAGATCACAATATTCAGGATGAGATTGAAAGAAGAAAAACCAATTTTAATCTATATGATCCAAGCTACAAAGGGGGTGGCATAGCCTAGGGTTTAGTGTAGACACTTTATTTCAAAAAGTACAGACGTGTGGGCCTATTTTATGTTTCTATATTTAATTCATTAAGTGGATTTCTTTTACTAGCTATAGGGGATGCTTTGGGCTTGAAGATGTTTAGCCTATATCTTTTTATTAATGAAGGCCTTAGTTGGCCTAGGGTTTCATGTTAGTTTGTCTAGGTTTTCATGGAGAGATTAAAAACGGCCTTATAGCCGCATTTTACACGAGTTTTAATGTTGAATGAAATTTCAGAGAATTTTTCAGTTTTCTCTACTTATTCTTGATTGAACTACGAACTTATCAAAGACAAAACTTTTGTGGCATTCTCCCCAAATCTAGGTTCTTGAAACATGATTTCAATATGTCTAGATCTTCTTTACTTAATTCTTGGCTTTCTTGGGTAAATTTTCAATTTGATTGTAGGTTTAAGGGATTTCAATCCCATGGGTTCACATCAGTTCGGGCAACCTCAGGGCTGGCTCTCCTTGTGGGAGGGTCAAGATGGCATTTAGCTCATCTCGCCTTTTGGTGTCCCGCTGGGGGGTAATCTGTTCAGGCAGTATATCTAACTAAACCTGCTTCCGTTGGTTGACGCTCACGAGGAAGGTAATGTGTGTCAAGCTGTTTAAGGACAGGCCTGTACTTTGCCACATGAGGGATATAGTAGCCTTTGACATTACACCTATCCCTTTGTTACCCCGTGGGGAGTTAATTAGTCAATAAAGGTTTAATGTTTGAGCAAAATAATTGTAGCCAGAGACTTGTTTCACTGAATCCCTAAAAAAGACTAGCGCTTTTCATTAATCTTGTGCCCTCTTCCAACTCTTGGTTCCTTGACACGGCCGCGAAGAACCATTGCACAGCTGATTCTTTTAACCTTCATTCGGATTTTTTGGGTTATTAGGGTCCTGACCAGGTCAGCATTGGTGATGGTGGTTCCTTCCTCCCCATTCATCATACTGGTTTGGCCCATTTATACTCTACTTCTCAAAATTTTCTTCTCAATAAATTTTTTTATTTTCCCTCTATAACTCGCAGTCTCCTTTCTGTACGTCAGTTTTGCATTGAAAATCCTATCCACTTTGAGTTTCATGCTAATGTTTTCTTTGTGAAGGATTCATAAACCTGGGCGGTGCTCCTCTAGGGTCACGTTGAAGATGACCTTTATAAACTACCACTTGATGTTAGGGCTCATCCTTCACCCAACTCCACTTCTCCTTAACTCTGTCTCGCTGAAAGAACTACCTCAGCAATTTGGCACACTTACCTTGGTCACCCGTCATCTGGCACTACCTCCTTCACAATAAATCGATTTCGACTCCCTGTTACAACATCAACAACCGTGCCTCCTTCTTGCTTTGCCTGTCTTCAAGCTAAAATTCACACACTTCTGCATCCAATCTCCAACTTTGGTCTACTTCACCTTTTGATCTTTTGTTTTTGGATGTGTGGATGCCGGTGCCTGTGCCATCCTCCATAGGTTGTAAATTTTTCTTAGTATCATTGATGATTTTTCTAAGTATCATTGGTGTTTTCCATTGCAATCCAAGTTTGATGTGTCCACTATATTACTTACATTTTTTAACTACGTTACAAATTACTTTTATTCAAAAATCCATGAGATACAAATAGACGGGGGTGGGGAGTTTCAACCACTGAAAAAATTATTCTAAACTCATTATATAGTTCATCGAGTGTCTTGCCCCTATTCTCACGCTCAGAATGGCACAATCGAAAGGTGTCATTGCTAAATCGTTGAGATTGGGCTCTCATTGCTAGCCCACACATTTGTTCCACAAATGTTTTAGGCTGAGTCATTCCTAACTGTCGTCTATTTAATCAATAGGCTCCCCACATCTATTCTCCAAAATAGGTCTCCCTTTCAAGTTCTTTCTAATAAATTACCTGATTATAAATTTTTAAAAACATTTGGGTGCCTTTGTTGGCCTAATCTCTGGCTCTTTAATTGGCACAGAATGGATCTACGATCCAAACCTTGTATATTTATGTGCTACAACCTAGACCACAAAGGATATTTCTATCTTCACGTGCCGATGGGTCGGGTTTATGTCTCACGGGATGTCCAATTCCATGAGACCTGCTTCCCTTTTGTGCCTAACTCACGTGGGCCTCAATCCGCTTCCCTCAACCCTGGTCCAACTCACTCTCTTCCACCCATGGTTCTACATTCTCAGCTTCCATCTCTTTCTCCAATCTCAATAGGGCTAGACCCTAATCAGCCCATTTCCACAACTCAAATCAAATCCAATCCTTTATCCATCTGCCAGCTCCTAGTCCACCTCAGTTACCTTCCCTCACTATAGTATATCCTCTAGGGTTTCTGTTTCAAGTCCCAGTATCCCAACGTTGCCTCCCTCTTCATCTTTAACGTCTTCTCCTTCACCTCCACCACAGCCCTAACACCCTATGATTACTCATTTCCTAAACAATATCTATTGCCCCCTCTATCACTCTGATGACACCATCGTGTGGCCACCCCCCAAGCCCTCCCTTCATTACACTGAAACCACTACCTCTACTGCTCTCGAGGAACTATCATATTTCACAGAGGCCTCAAAGCACCTTGAGTGGCGTGCGAGAATGGCCCTTGAATTTCAAGTACTTCTCTTTAATCGCACCTAGGATTTAGTCCCATTCTCCCTTGATATGAACATCCTCGGTTCAAAATGGGTTTTGAAGACCAAAACGTTGCGCCAATGGGACCCTTGAATGCCGAAATAACTACCTTGTGGCTAAGGGGTTCCACCAACAAGCCAGTGTTGACTTCTCCAAAACATATAGTCCTGTTGTCAAACTAGTGACGATTCATCTCATCATTTCCATTGTTGTTTCCTCTTGGTGGCTGCTACATTAGTTAGACGTCTAAAATACCTTCCTTCCCGGCAACTTGGAAAAAGCTGTTTACATGTAGTAATCGCTGGGCTTTGCAAATTTGGATTATCTTCAGCACCTCTGTAAGTTGCGTAAATTCTTATACAGTCTTAAACAAGCCCCTAGGGCTTGGTTTTCTAAACTCTGTAGAAAAATTTTATCAGTAGGGTTTGTTGCATCTAGATTTGACATGTCTTTATTTAGTTTCTCAAATAACACTGACTCTGTTTCTCATATAAGTTGGCGATATTATTGTGAGGGGTTCAAGTTTTGTTCTCATTTCTAAATTTATATCTGCCTTGAGTAATTCCTTTTCCATGAAGGATTTGAGGGATTTACATTATTTCTTAGAAATAGAAATCACTTGGTCATATGATGGTTTGTGTGAGCCTCGATCCAAATACATAATTGATCTCTTGAGGAAAATAAACATCCATAACTCACGGCAATTGATGATATATCATTTGAGGATCCTCAGCTATATCGTAGCAATCTGGGGAGCCTTTAGTATCTCTCATTCACATGTCTTGACATCTCATTTATAGTCAATAGAGTATGCCAGTTCATGCACTGGCAGGCAGTTAAATGCATTCTGCGTTATTTACGTTTAACATATGATTTTAGTCTTCATTTTTCTTATAAATCTTTATTTACTTTATCTACTTTCTTTGATTCTGACTGGGCCAGATGCCTCGATGACCACAAGTCCATTGTGTGTATTTTGGTTCTAATCTGGCCTCTTGGGGTTCTAAGAAACAACCCACCATTGCCCGTTCCTCCATTGAAACTGAATACAAAGTTGTTGCCAACATAACTTGTAAAATACTTTGGTTTCAGTCTCTGCTTAGGGAACTTCATATATTTCTTGCCGAACCACCCACTTTATGGTGTGACAACTTTGGTGCAACATATTTGTCTGTTAACCTTGTTCTACACTCCCGCATGAAGCATGTGGCTTTGGATTATCGTTTTGTTTGGGAACATGTTGCTACCAAGTCCCTTCATGTATCCTTTGTTTCTAGCAAGGACTGGCTTGCTGATATCTTCACTTAGCCATTATCTACTACTCGGTTCACTCTTCTGTGATCAAGCCTTACTGTTTCTCATGTGAAACTTGCATCGAGGGGGGCTATTGAGACAAATAATCCTTCAACAAATGAATCCTCAAAGTTGCTAGATGATAGTAGGGGTGTAAAAAAAAACCGGCAAATTGGAAAACAGGCCCGGACCAAATCGGACCAGACCGGTTGTGCCGGTTTTGGACTGGTTCGGTCCGGAACCGGTTTTCATAAATGAAAAACCGGCTGGAACCGATCCGGTTTCGGTTTGGTTAGTTTTGGACTGGACCGGACCGGTATTATTTATATATTAATTTTATATATAATATATTTTATATTATATATAATTTTTAATCACATAAAAAATAATCACATATATACTAATACTAATATTCTAATATAGATTATAGTTATACTCATACTAATATAGTTATACTAAATCATCAAAACTAATACTAATATATAGCTATACTAATAGTCTAATATTAATACTATTATATTGTCTAATATATTATATAGCTATAACTAATACTAATATATATATACTAATACTAATCGTCTAATATAGGATTATAGCAGATTTTTTTTTACACTAGATTTATTATTTTATTTTTTGTTTTATAGCAGTTTTTTATATAGCGAATTTTGTTTATTTAACAGATTTTTTTTATAAAGCAGATTTTTTATATCAGAATTTTTTTACATAGCAGATTTTTTTTGTAAAGCAGATTTTTGTAAATGGTAAACATAATTTTTTAAATCAGTTTTTTCTTTTAAACAGAATTTTTATAAAAAAATTATATTTTATTAAAACCGAAAAACCGGACCAAACTGGACCGGAAACCGGTAAAACCGGAATACCGGTTTAATAGGAAAATCGGTGCGTAATCGGTTTTAAAAAATACAAAACCGGTACCTACCGGTTCGGTCCTAGATTTTGTACAAAACCGGACCGAACCGGACTGGTTACACCCCTAGATGATAGCACTACAAAGAAAAAAGATTTGGGAATATTATGCAGCACCTCACTTGCAATAGAGAATATTTTGTTATAACAGAATGATGATGTGGCTATCTATCATTGGTTCATTTATAGAAATTGTTGTATTATTTCTCTCTCTCTCTCTCTCTCTCTCTCTCTCTCTCTCTCTCTCTCACATAAATCACATGTGTGTAAAGAGAAATACTTTTTGCAGTCGGCAGATGCAGTCGGCGTGCAGTTGGCTGTAAAAAAAAAATTAATACGGGACCTATATGAAAAAAAAAAATTATTTTTATAATTCATGTAGGTCCCCTTGAATATAAAAAAATTTTTTTATAATTTTTTTTTATTCATTCCGTACAGCCGACTGCATGTGGCGACTGTATGTAGCAAAGTCCGTGTGTAAATATACACCATTGTAAAGCATCTGTGTAATTAAGAAAGCTAAATAGAGCATTTAATTTCTCAGGAATTACTCTATCTGTTTTAGTCATTTTATCAAGCACCTATTGTGTAACCTTAGAAATAATTTTCTAAAGGATCAAACAGGCCTGACATCTCTAGAGAAATGTCTACAAAATAGATTTTTCTGATGTAGGAGTGATGGTTTTTAAAGGATCAATCGGACTCAGCTTCATCAAGGCCTAAGTTTCATGATATAAGAAATTATTATCATGCACATAAATAAGACAATGAGCATCAACTTTAATTTAGGAAGGGAATACCGAGGGATATTATAATTTCAAGGGATATTATTCCTTGGGTGCAGCTCATGTTAGTGCGCAAACGGTCTGTTACACAAGGTTTTCTTTCCTTCAAGTTCTATTTGTAGTGATTTTGTGGCAGTACGTGGCAATCTTTGGTGAATTCGCAAAACTAGCTAGCTTGCTGTAAACATGAATTAAGGAATTGAAAAAAATAACTTCTATTGATGGTTGCCAAATTGAGCTGTCAAATGAGGTGCTAGGTGTCATTTTCCCTTCCACTTATCCAACTTGCTTATGTTTTTAACCCCACGTACATGGTCTCATTTAATTTTTCTTTTTTGGACATGCCTGACATTATTTTTTCATTAGGAAATTCTATATCCTACACATGCATGTATTACACCATGATGAAGAAAATTATTCATCAACCATTGAATTTTTCTTTAAAAAAATGAAGGATGATCAAATTAAGGTAATAAAAGTAGGCCTATGCAGGAAATGTCAAAACTCGACCCATCTGATTGACCTGATCCGACCAACCCGATAAAGTCGGGTTAAAATCAGAAGCGGGTGAATGCATTCTAGTGGGTGAAACCTTCATCAAGTGATAACTTGCTCCCTTATTCAGCAAAACAAAAAACCTAGACTTTCTCTCTCTCTCTCACACACACACAGAGATAGACAGACGGCACTCAGCAGCGATAGCGTGGTCGCCCTTCAGACCAGCAACCTAGAAGAGGATTGCATTATGCATTTCGTCTCCCAAAATAGAGCATCCATTTCTGAGTTGATGATGTTTAAGTCTCACATCTTTTTTGTTCTCTCCTCCTTTTTTTGGATGAACGAGTTTTATAGTTATTGGTCTCTTTGATGCACTTTTATGTCTAATAAAAGGTTATATGGCAGCGGGTGCCAATGAGAATCTGAATTCAAAAAGATTGTATGTCTAATAAAAGTTGAGCCTCTTTCCTTAGCAGTTGTAGTCCTAGTGCCGCTTCTTGCTTTATCTAGATTTCAAGATAATTGAGGTTCAATTAGAGCCCGTCTTTTTTTCATTGACTAATAAATCCATTTTAAAATGGAAATAAACTACGTATACAAAGAGATCTTCAAATGTTACTCTAAAACTTGAAGAACCATTCATTAGGACAATTTTGTTGGACCGATCATTCATTAGAATGAGAAATCTAATGAACAACGTTTATAAAATATTTAGTCTAAGTATTTATGTTGAATTTTTATTTGAAAAACTGTAGCAACAAACATGAAACTCTACGATTGCTCCCATGGTCGTGCTAAGAGTTGTTAATAGCTTATGGATGGTACTTGGTTACATTTTCATTACTTTTGCTGAGATTTTTTAATCAGCATAAGCATCGAGTATTAAGTCTCTTCATATAAACACGGGCATGCTAAAACTGGTGAGTTAATGCACTTATTAATAGTACCTAGAGTGTGATTTGAGTAATTTTTTAAATATTAAATATTTTTTTAACTGAGACAAAGTCCTTACTAATCTTGGTTTTTAAAGTTGTTATGCCAAAATTTTGAAATTTTTAAAGTTTTTTTTAGAGCTAGAATCTGGTCTCTATGCAAGTGATGTTGAAGATATCATAACAAGGGCATATTTCCAAATTGTTAAAGTTCCTATTGGTGCTCAGCTCAATAATGTGGCTGTGGTGAATGTTCTCTGTTAATTAATTTTCAATGTTTATTGTGGAATGATTGGAATACTAGTCTTGTGGGAATGTCTCTTAGCCGTATTTTTTTTTAATCTGTGATGTTTATAATTTTTCCTTCTCAAAAAATCCAGGTCTCCTGTTGTATCCAAATCTATGCTAAGATGCTCTCTGCAAAACATCAAAGGATAGGTTCAGAAGGGAGCTGGATGGCATCCATTACGAGATGCAAGTGACTGACCCAACTGAAATGGATCTTGAAATCCTTTGAGACCGTGCAAACTGAGCACTGAAATGTTAATAATTTTATGCCTAAGTTTTTTTTCTTTATTTCTTAGTTACGTCCAGACATTACACTATATTGGGGATAAAAAGTTGTATGGTCCTTGATGAGTTAAAAGTGGAATGTTCTTCTTATGTATGTAACTTAACTTTTGATTTATTATATTATCTAAATATATTAAATAGTTAAGTTTATTATATTGGGATCAACATTACAGAGAAGTAGTACTTATGATCCTAAAACTGAGTGGAATCTGTACAAGGCGCTCTCTCTCTACACACAATAAAGATCCTCTGGTTCATTCGAAATGCGCATCTCTACAAACTCTAGACTTAAGTATTTCTAGTTTACAGCCATGGTAACGCCCCTCTAGACTTAATAAAGATCCTCTTGCATCAACTAATGATGCTCATGGATCACCACAGCACCTAACACCATTTCCTTCCTGAATTTTTTGCCCCAAACAGAGCATCTCCCTGGGACCTTGGTAATGCGCCACAACATAACCATCCTTACACCCCTCATTATGGATCCTCTCGTCATTCTCATACCGAACTTTCAAAATGTCCTTCATCTCTGCAATCCAGATGCCCATTGCCACATCCTCTAGCTTAAACATCTGCGACGTCACATTCGTTTTGATCAGATTGTTACAAATGTTAAAACTACATGTCACGTAAACAACTGGTGAGTCCAGTTTTAACAAACTCCCTACCTGAAAAAGGTGCTACAAAATGGTAGATTATCTTTACCATACCTTTAAATTTTCTTTTTGGTATCTCCAATAGATTTCTTTTGCAATGTCATGTGACACCACATAACCAGGACCGTGCACCCAACAAGCAGGATACCTCTCTTCAGGCCATTCCTTCAGATGTGAAGACAATGGAAATAGACAGAAATGAGAAGCAATACGCTGACATCCAAACAATGTATATACTTCTAAAATCCCAAGTAAATTAAACTTAATCACTATTTGTAAGCCTTTTAAATTAAAGACCAGCAAAGAGAAATCTGATTTTTTAGTAAAGTTGGTAAATAATTGCGGAAAAATATGATTGGTAAATTCTTGAGATCAAGGAATTGGAGTTATGATACTAACTCGCACACAAAAGATATATAATGCTAATTGTTTCCCTCCCCCGTAACCAAGTGTGTAGCAAGCTTACATGGTACTAATGCAGCAATGCTCTTACTTTTCTTTATTACCGATGTGCTTATAATAAGAATAAGAAAAATTATAGAATGCCAAGAAGTTCTGTACACCCAGCAAGATCAAATAGCAAAGATGAAACCACTAGAAGTAAATTACTAAAGCAAACATGGGCTTTTCAGACTTAAGATTTACCTCAGGACTGATATGCCACTTGCTTTCAGGATTGCGATGCGGCTGGGAAGCCAAGTTTATGAGCCCATAAAGCAACCCTTGAGTCACATTGATCCCTATCTAGAGAAGCCAACACTTCATCCACACGTACGAACGCATCATCATCTGTCTTCATGACAAATTTTGCTGAAACAACCTCGGTCTGTTGAAGAGATGAGGTCAAAATAAGATTATCCTTTCTTAAGAAAAGACCTTGGAAGGGGAAACACACTGTACAGAAAATCTTTTCTTCTCCTCCTTTTCTTTTCATGCTCTGTAATGGTATTTCTTCAAGAAAACAGATTAGAATGCCAAGAACACCCAAAAAACTCAACTCATGAAACAAGAATCACAAACACGATGGAAAACGAAAAGGTTCTCCAGGAACGTTCAACCTCGAACACAAATCACGTTTTAACAATTCTGAACAAAAATTAAGTAATGAGAGTCCTGTCTATTTATACAAGAATCTACAAAAAAAAAAAAAGGAAAAAAAAAATAGAAACGACGTCGTAACAGATTAAAAACACAGCCATCGAACTCATTCCCTCGCCACCCCAAACAACACTCTAGTCTCTACTCATAAATGAATTGATAAATCCCTACAAGGTGAAAGACAAAATTGAGTAAATGAAAGTAATAAGAGATGCATCAATCATAACAGTACAGAAATGAAAGGGGAGGGAGAGCATGGAAACGAAAGAGAGGCAGACTTGGAAGGGGAAACGCACCATAGAGGAAATCTTCAAAGAGAAAGAGAGACAAAGGTTTTCTTGTCTTTATATGCAAGCTTGATCGGTGGGAAAATAAGCCAATCCCGCGTGCATTTGGCCACCATTTAGGGTTAGGGTTAGGGTTGGGGATCGCTAGAGAGGGAAGGGGAGGGAGAGCATGGGTAGAGAAATAGGGGAGATGGGTTTACAGTGAAATGAAACGCACCGTTTTATGTGTACATGAGGCATCTCTAACTTCAATCAAATGCACCGCCTATTTACTCCAAAACGGTGCGTTTGAATCTAGTGTGGATACCATTCGGGCGGAATCCCCTCTGTATGCCTGCAGTTAGACTTTTTCCTTTTTTATTGGCATTCTTGAAAAAAAATAAAATAAAAAGGACCATGACACTAGCTAGAGATGACCTCCACATTAACATGTCATTGTAAAAATCATACTTTTATCAATAGCTCCTAGAATCGTTGCTTAATTGATCGGAAAAACACTAATATGTTGTAGTGTAGAGATCTTGACTCCCACACAAAATATAATAAAGAATTCAATTATTTCAAATTCTAAAACAATAATAATATTAAAAAAATAATATTCTAATAATATTTTATTCATCCGTCATCTCATCTCAACTTACCATCCAACCGGCATCTTAATTTGCTACCCCAATCCAAAGGGATGAGTGGAGACGAGGACATGTGGGATGGAGAGGAAGCCATCCCAACTCAATATGGGCATTTAACAACAGAAAAATGAGAAAGACATAATAATTTTACAGTTTTTTTTAAACTTTATTTTAAATTGAGAGTATTTTTGTAAAATAGAGTTATAAAAATCCCATTATTTTATTAAAAAATCCTCCATTTAAAATAGTGGTAAAAAAGTTCTTTCTATCCTAACAAGTATGAAACGCATTTGATCAAACAAAAAAGGGCTTGCAATTGTAACATGCATTTGGGTCATGCCAACTTGCACCCAACACAATATTGTCATGTGTTGTGGCATAGATTTGATATGTCAACTTAGACCCAATGTGGCTAGTGTGCAGGCCGAAGGAAGGTAACTCATGCCAAATTAACCCTATATTAATGTACCAATCATTTACTCTATTCGATAGGAATTGTTGCAAGCTTAACATGTCAAGACCATTCTTAAGCCTATTTCTCAGTCTATTAAGCAGCTATGTAGATTTAGCATTCGAGTTAGTGTCATTTTAGTATATGGGAGATATTATATGATAGCATGAGAAAGATACTTGACAGAGATCATGGAATATTATGACATGAGTTCTAATTAAAAATCTCTCTCACAACAACAACGGAGGAGGAGGAAAAGAGAGAGATATCTCTCTCAACAACAACACGGAGGAGGAGGAAAAGAGAGAGATTGAAATAAGCCCTTATATTTAAGCAATGAAAATTGAATTCAGAGCTCAGAAAGTGTAAAACTTAAGAAAAGATAAAGAAGATCGCTAAATGAGAAAAAATAAAGAGAGTCGTTTATCCGAGCTTGCCAAAAAAGTCTTATTTTCTAGTGCTCTCCATCTCTTATGGAACAATTGCCCTCCTCCTTTAGCAGCAAAAAGGATCGTTAACCATAAGTTTCTTGTTTATTAAAAGGAAAGAAAAAGTTTCTCTACGATTTCAATAAGTTAAGAAAAAATTACAAAGAAGCGATAATTCAGAATTGTTTTTTTACCTTCGGCCTAACTGGAATATGATATTCCATCCAGTGGAAAGTGAGCTTCCATTTACTCTCAGAAAGATTTCTACAAACTTTGCAGGATACGGTGGTGAACTTTCGATGAATAACTTTGCAGTAGGCCTGCACATTGATCCGTCCAATAAAGTTTTTGGCCCGACCTGACTTCGCCCGCAAAAGCTAGCTTGGAAAAATAATCCGACTCAACCCAAACCATTCGGGTCGGGCAAAATTATCGGTTTTGTCGAACTTGAGATGCCGAAGAAGAACATCCCATAAGGTGGTTTTGGTTCACTATACCTTCGGGCCAGTGTTTGGCACTAAAGCTCATTGACTCCCCTGGCTCCCTCCAAGGCGAGCGCGAGTTCCACAATGAGCTATCCCCATCGCCCATCGCCCATCGCCTCCGCTCTCCACTCTCCTCACATCTTCTCTCTCCTCAGCATGTACTCATCCTCGTCTACGAGTACATGCCCAATCGTAGCTTACAGGACCCGCTGCTCGACAACAAGTACTCGGAGCTCATGGGTTGGAAGAAAATATTCCACATTGTTCTTGATATTGCCACTGGTCTGTCTTACGTCCACCATTCTTGTCACCCGCCGGTAATCCACAACGATATTAGCCCAGTAATATTCTGCTGGATGCTAATTTCAAGGCCAAGATCGGGGATTTCGGTTTAGGAAGGTTGAAGACGGAGAATCTTGTAGATAAAGGGGAAGGCGGAATGGTTGAGGCTGGAGAGGATAACGGGTTGATTTTGGAGGAGAGAGAGAGCGTGACCACTGGGTTCGATGAAGACGGTGGGAGGGCTGTCGATCGGTCCCCGGAGAGTTGCGTGGTTGGAATATTGGATTCAGAGGCGTCGCCGGAGTATGCGGCGGTGTCACCGGAAGTTGGGATCGATTAAGCGAGCGCATGTGAGGGGTGCTTCGATAAAATCAGCGTCGATAGCGGCAAAAATTTGGCTGGTCACGATAGAAAGAAAGGGGTTTCGAAGAGGGATTGGTGGTGGAAGCAGCACAATGGAAGTGACTATGATTCTGGTAGATAAGAGTGAAGGACTACGTGATGGAGTCTGGTAAAAAGGGATTTTAAGATGAGGTTGCAAACGATTGGCCGATATTCATGCGTAAAATGATTTTCAAATCGGTTTAAATGTCAAGCCGATTTTTATCGGGTCATATTCAATCGGGACTTAATTTGGAATGAGTTACCTTCCTTTGGCCAGACCAGCCACGTTGGGTCTCATATCAAATCTATGCCACAACACATAATAATATTGTGTTAGGTGCAAGTTGGCATGACCCACATGCTTGTTACAATTGCATGCTATTTTTTGTTTGATCAAACGCATTTCGTACTTGTTATGATGGAGAGAACTTTTTTACCACTATTTTAAATGGAGGATTTTTTTAATAAAATAATGAGATTTTTATAACTCTATTTTACAAAAATATTCTCAATTTAAAATAAAGTTCCAAAAAACTGTAAAACTGTTATGTCTTTTTCATTTTTCTGTTGTTAAATGCCCATATTGAGTCGGGATGGCTTCCTCTCCGTCCCACGTCCTCGTCTCCGCTTGTTCGGAGACGAGGATCGTGGGGAAGGAGGGAAGCCATCCCGACTCAATATGGGCATTTAACAACAGTTAAAAATTAAATAAAATATTATTTTTTAATATTATTATTGTTTTAAAATTAAAAAAAATTAAATTATTTATTATATTTTGTGTAAAAGTCGAAGTCTCTATACTACAACAGAATAGTGCTTTTCCCCTGATCAATTAAATTCCCGGAGCTATTGATAAAAGTATGATTTTTACAACCACATGTTAAGGTGGAGGTCATCTCTAGCTAGTGCCATGGTCCATCATACTTTGTAAAATGTGACACTTTTATTACCTTAGTTTGATCATCCTTTATTTTTAAAAGAAGAATTTAATGGTTGATGAATAATTTTTCTTTATCATAGTGTGATACATGCATGCAGTGTAGGATATAGAATTTTGTAATGAGAAAAATAAGCAAGTTGGATAAGTGGAGGGAAAATGACACCTAGCACCTCATTTGACAGCTCAACTTGGCAACCATTAGCATTTCACAATGAAATCCAAACCATGAATGTAAAGAACAAATTGAACTTTCTCTTAAGGAGTTTCCCCAAATAGCTGCCATCATAAATAAGTAGCTGCCATCGTATAATTCACATAAAAATAAGTAATGAAAAAAAAAAAAAATACAGACTCTGAATATATGTTCATTAAATATTTTTCCTAATTTTGTGCAACTTAAGCATGAGTTTACATAGCTCAGCAGATTAGATAGAAGGCCCCACTTAAGTTAGGATCTACTCCCATTTCCTCAGTCACTCTAATAAGTACAGAAACAGCAATTCTTTAATAGACAACAAATCTGATCGAGGATAAGTAGTAGCCAAATATGTAGCTGCCATCGTATAATTCTGATTCTCTAAGAGGAAGAGACCAAATGTGGGACACAGAGCACTTCCATTATAACAAATTTACATCATCAAGGGTCAATTAATAGCCACACGTATAATTAATAGCCACATCAGTCTTGTTGAATGCCAGCACAACAGGCAACCTAGTTTTGTTAGGTACACTATAAGCATATAGCATATTGCTCATGAAAGTCACTGGAATTGATGAACGAGGTGTATCAACTACATAAGCAATAACAGTAGGGAAGGTTGAAGCAGAAGCTTCTGTAATGATAGCACCCGAAACAGACCAAATGAATATAATCAAGCTGATCTGCTCGCCTCTCAATAACAGAAATAACCTGTTGGGAATTATAAATATCACTATACATATAAATACTTGGTGAAAATGAATAAGATAACAAATCAGAGATAAGAGTTGAAGCGAGAGCATAAACCAAGAAATAAGAAGATCCTATGGCTACAGAGTATAATACATAGCTGAAAAGTGCTCAGCATATGCAATCACTTCGATAATTTTTTGTTTTTTTTCAGTATCACTTTGATATTGCACAAAATGCATAGTCTATATGCTTAAACTAGCCAATTGCAACCTAACCACTTATCCTAGAATCTTTGCAATTGTGATGGTCCAGATAGGACACTGAAAATGGGTGTAAGACCACCTAGAGGTCACAAAGCCATGGCCTCATCAAAAGCAGAGGTGAAACTGAGCAGAATAAGCAATTAGGACATTAATGTACATTAAAGCATATATTTCAAATGTGATCAGATGTGTACTGCTTATATCCATTGATCAGCAGCTCATCGTGAACGAGCATTACCAATCCCCATCAGCAAAACAAAAAGAAAGGAAAAAACTTCTTATCAATTCAATTTGCAATGTCGAAAACACATTAACAACACTGCAAAATTGATTCACTCTAAAGTATCGACTAGCTCCGCGCAAGGTTTTTAATGGTGTAGACAAGAATCGAAGGAACCCCTACAAAAGGCCTTTTCTGAAGCAAAGCTGTCTCACGTCTGGCCAAACGCGAAGCCCACTCCTCACCTATGCGAAAGTAATTTAAATTCGATAACTACATAGTGAAGAATAATATTTTCTAATACAAACGCCGAATATAAGAATGGCTGGCTCAATCTTTCAAAAGTAAACACAGCATTTTCAAGACATTGAAAAATAATCCAATTGTTCTCTTGAATGCCACTCCAGATCAAATGCTCCCCAACCAAAAAAAGGAAAACCCACGAGTCATTTCATTAGATTCACACAACAAGAATCGGAAAAACTCACAGTAAATCAAAACCCAACAAAAAAATACAAAGGAAAAGTCTGGAAATAAGTACGCATGGGATAGCTTAGTACACATGCAAACGAAAAAGAACAAAGAAACATTAAAAGGAAAATAAAAAGGAAAAGAGAGACAAACACTAGAGCAAGGAAAGGCAGCCATGGCAGAGGAGGCCCGGAGATCATCTGCAAAAAGGGAGAGAAGGGGAGAGAGAGAGAGCATGGGTGGGTTGGCACCTTTTTGCAGGCCGTACTAATTATAAGAGCATTGCTATTGGATTGGTCATCCCAAGCTCAGAAAAGTTGTGCTAGTCTCTCGTAGCTCCAGATTCCATGGACGATGAAATGGGGAAAGTTGTTTTTGTAGCTGTGCATCATTTGGGAAGAGGTTGGTGAATTTTCTGAGGAAAGTTCCAGGCGGAGACAGAGGAACTTGGCCCTCCTGGTCCTAGTTCTTGTTTTGCGTGCTGGTTTAAGCGTTGCCCTAGCTTTCTGTTTCTTGGTCCGAGACATGGTTTTCATATCCAGAGGACTGTTCTTGTTGCACAGGATCTCTCAGTGCATTCAACAATCACAGACAAGGCTCTCTCTGGCTTCCTCAAGCTGATCTCTCTTCCTGGTTGAAGCTGGGGAACGAAGAAATTGTGAGAAAAAGTGAACAAATTTTTGTGGGGGCAAGAGTCGGACCCATTGGGAAGAAAGGTAAGAGAGAGGAGAGAAGTTTTTTTTTTTGGAAGAAAATCCACCAATTCATTGAACCAAGGAAGATGGAGATAGACGATTACAGAGAGGTTCAAAGACCACAACAACCGAACTCTCTCCTAGCTTAAGGGAATCCTTGGCCAGATTGTGAGCCATTTGATTGCCACACCTCCTAACAAAAGCCATAGACCATTGGCATAGACTGGATAGCACCAAACTAGTGTCATACATGACCATTCCCACCCTATCCCATCTCTCAACCTGTTGATTAATGCCATTCACTATCTGCAAAGCGTCCCCTTCCAAGATGACAGGGCTGAACTCCAAGTCCTTAGCCAGAGAAGCTGCCTGAAAAGCTCCTAAAGCTTCAGCCAATAGAGGGTCAGGAATGCAGGAGACAAGAAACTGCTTTGTGACTAAAACCTTGCCTTCATGGTCTCGGGCCACCAGACCAATGCCAACTCTAGCTTGGGGCACATCCACAGTAGCATCCCAGTTAATTTTAATTGAACTTGAAGAAGGGGGAGACCACCTAGTTTGAGTACTAGACGCTTGAGGTGTATTTTTCCTACTTCCTTGGGCCTCCTTATAAGTTGCAAGAGATAGTGATGCTTGATTCACCACCAGATTCGGATGCATGAAGGAACCCTCAAAAATCAGTTTATTTCTTCTAGTCCATATGTTCCTGGTAATGACTGAAAACAGTTCCATCAAAGGTTGTGTACCTTGCTTGCTGAGGCACTCGAACAGTTCCTTAAAATTGTCTACCCTTAAAGAGCTTTTTTGGAAAAACATATGGCTTTAACTCCAAACATCCATGGCAGAGGTGCAGTTCCAGAGAGCATGAGTGGTGGTTTTCTCTTCCGAGCAACAGATAGGACATGTAGGGGAGTCCACAATCTTTTTCCTGAAGAGGTTGAGTTTTGTAGGGAGAGCTTCTAAGCATGCACGCCACAAGAAAGATTTGGTAGCATTAGGGACCTGCAGATACCACAAACCAGTCCAGTCTCTCTGCCTCAGCAACCCTCTAGAAGACTGTCCCTTGAGCTGTGCAAAAAGCTCCTTCTGAAGGTGATAGGCACTCTTAACAGTGAAAGAGCCATCTTTGGATCCCAACCAGATTAGTTTATCCATAGCACCAGATGAGCTTAAGGGAATTCTCTGGATCACTGCTGCTAACTCAGAGCCAAAAACTTTTGTTATCAAGCCTCTATCCCACTGCCTAGTTGCTAGGTTTATGAGTCTAGCCACTTTATCATCCTCCAGCAGAATATGTACAGGTGATTGGATTCTATAGCTTGTAGGTTGTGGCAGCCACCTATCTTTCCATATTTTGGTGTTTTGACCATCACCAATGCGCCATATGGAGCCTTTTTCTATCAGTCCCTTAGCAGCACAGAGACTTCTCCATATAAATGAAGGCCTATGACCCACTTTGGCTTGAATGAAATCAACACTTGGGAAATATTTCAATTTTAGGACCTGTGCAGCAAGGGAATTGGGCTGTTGGATAATTCTCCACCCTTGCTTAGCCAAAAGAGCTAAATTAAAACTCTCAAGGTCTCTAAAGCCCAAGCCACTTGCAGATTTCGATCTTCCCATCTGACCCCAAGATACCCAGTGCACCCTTTTTTCATTTTGTAAATGGCCCCACCAGTAATGGTGCATAACTTTGTTTATTTCATTCAAAAAGGATTTAGGTAGTTTGAAGACTCCCATGCAATAAGTGGGAAGGGCTTGAATCACAGCCTTAATAAGTATTTCCTTCCCTGCCTGAGAGAGAAACTTGTTTTTCCAGTTACTGGTTCTTCCTCTGATCCTATCAATGATATCCTTAAATGCAGCATGCTTAGATCTACCAATGAGAGCTGGTAATCTAAGATACTTATCATAGCTTGAGGAGGCCCTAGTTCCAGCAAGATTCAAAATGTATTCTCTTGCAGCTGGCTTTGTGTTGGGACTGAAGAAGATAGAGGTTTTGGTCTTGTTAAGTTTCTGACCCGAGGCTTCTTCATAAAGGTTCAGCAAAACATGGATAGTGACCACTCTCCTGCATTGGCTCTACAGAAAATCAAGCTATCATCAGCAAAAAATAGGTGATTAATGCTAAGCTTCCCCCTGGAAATAGGAAATCCATGAATCAACTTGATACTTTCAGCATGATTCATTAAGCTACTAAGCACCTCAGCCACCAGGATAAAAAGATAGGGGGAGAGGGGATCTCCCTGTCTGATTCCTCTAGTTGGAATAAACTTGCAATGAGAACTACCATTATTAATAAGGAGAGAATAGGATACCGTAGTTACACACTGCATGACCAAGTTAATCCATCTGTTGCTGAAGCCCATCTTACCCATGACCCTTCTCAAGAAAGCTCACTCCACTCTATCATAGGCCTTGCTCATGTCAAGCTTTATAGCCATATATCCTTGCTTCCCTTTGCCTTTGGTTGACATTGCATGAAGAGTTTCGAAAGCCACTATAACATTGTCCATGATCATCCTGCCAGGAATAAAAGCACTTTGGGTAGGTGCAATAATATTAGGAAGAATCAGTTTAAGCCTATTCGAGAGAACTTTGGACACCACCTTGTAAATGACATTGCAAAGTGAGATGGGCCTAAAATCCAGAACAGTTTGGGGATTTCTGATTTTTGGGATTAGAACTATGAAAGTATCATTAATAGCTGCAATATTACCATCCCCATTTAATATTTCCAAGACAGCATCAGTGAGGTCAACTCCTACAATATCCCAGTGTGATTGGTAGAACAAAGCAGGGTATCCATCTAGTCCTGGAGACCCCATGGGATTCATATGGATCAGAGCAAACTTTACCTCTTCAGTTGAAAACTGTTTGGTTAGGTTGGCATTCATCTCCCTATCTATTCGAGGATGGACCTGGTTCAAACATGCCTCAATTCCCGTTGGATTTGATGATGTAAAGAGTTCTTGGTAGTACTGAGAAAACAAACCAGAAATCTCTCTCATGTTTGTTGTAAAGCTTTCATCAGTCCTCATAAGCTTATGAATCCCATTGTTCTTCCTCCTCTGATTGGCACATTTATGGAAGAATTTAGAATTTCTGTCACCATCTCTCAACCACAGTTGTTTTGCTCTCTGTTGCCACCTCAGGTTCTCTTCCTCAAGAGATTTATCAATTTCCTTCTGTAGCACCTTTATGGCTGCTGAGTTAGAGCCCTTATTTGAGTCTTGCATCTTCAAAAGTAGCTTTAGTTGTCCTTGTATGTCCCTCTGTTTTTTCCCAAGGCTCGAGCTCCAAAGCTTTAAAGACTCCCTGCATCTATTTAGTTTCGTCATGATTAAATTCATTTTTTGGCCCTGAGCTGTATCTTGGGAAGACCAAGTAGATTGAACAATGTTGTTGCATGCTTCATGTACATTAATCCAGCTTGCTTCAAATCTGAAAATCTTCTTCCTTCTTGTCTCAAAACTTGAAGGCCTCATACCTCTCTTTGTAGCAATGACCAGTAATGGGCCGTGGTCAGAAGTTTGGGCAGCAAGAACATTGATGTTGCATTCACAGAACAGGTCAGACCACATCAAATTACCCATAGCACGATCCAGTCTTTCTTTAGTGAACTGATCACCATCTCTATTGTTGCACCAGGTGAATTTTGATCCTTCAAAACCAAGGTCACTCAGGCCACACCAGTCCATAGACATTCTGAATGCTTCCATCTGTGGATATGGTCTGCTGGCTGCTCCCATCTTTTCATGGTGATGCAATATCTCGTTGAAATCTCCCAAACAAAGCCATGGTTTGTCCTCCCTTGGTTTGATCAACCTCAACAGGCTCCAGCTTTCCCCTCTCCTTGATGTTTCAGGGAAGCCATAAAAACCAGTAACCAAAATCTGTTGGGGGCTCCCCTCTTCAGTGAGGACCATTGAGATATGATTATGTGAGAAGTTTTCTAAAGAGAAGTCCACACTGCTATTCCATAAAAAAGCTAAGCCCCCACTGAGGCCTCTACTTCCCACCACAAAACTACTGTCAAAATGAAGATTGTTCCTCACTTCCTCAACCCTCTTCCTACCACATTTGGTTTCCATTAAGAATATGAAGTCGGGGTACTTAGACCTCACTAGGAGGTTTAATTCTCGAACTATACGGGGGTTCCCAAGCCCCCTACAGTTCCAACTGAGGCCAATCATTGCTTAAGGTGGGGCTGCTCCACAGCCTCCACCAGGATAGTATTGTCACTAAATGCTGATAATTCATGGGAGTCTTTATGTTTTTTCACTTTATTATCCATGTCTAACTGGGAGACCATTTCCCTTTTCTTATTGCCCCTTCTTTTAGGAGTTGTGACCAAAGAGAAAGAATGATTTACCTCTCTAGCCTTTCTTTTCCAGGTGGCCCCTCCTTGCCGAGTCACTGCTCCCGTGATGCTTGGCTTAAATACTTCTTCATTAGTTAATCCTTGTATTAGATCCCTATTAGATTCAGGTGAGGCTGTATTAATTACAGGAGAGGCCAGCTCCTTGGCAGTTGGAAGTTGACTATTAGAGGTAACAGCCTCCACCATAGGTGCGATCAGAGACTCAAAAGAAAGGTCCTTGCCAGGCATTGACAAACCAGTTGCTTCCTTAAATTTATTTCCAATAGAATTAGTGTCTTCCTCCTCACCTACTGTCTGTTTCAGATTGGTTTCACCTTCTTGCCCTTTTGAGGAATCAGTGTGCTGCCAATGCTGTTGATTTGGACCACCAGACTTGCCTCCATACTGCCTGCCATCAAAAATCTTAGAGTTCATAGGCTGAGCCCGAATCCAAGGGCCAAATTGCAGGATCTTAGGATCAACGCCAGATATAGGTCCCCTCTGTTGAGTACATCTTTTCCCTTTGTGAGCCAATATGCCATAGTGAAAACAAAATGACTGTAATCTTTCATATTTTATGGCGATCCAGTGTTTTAAGTTATTCAGTTCCATCCATTTACCACGTAGAAGGGGTTTGTGTAAGTCCACTGCAACTCGTATTCTCATACATTTCCCCCATGCCACCCCATCTGAGTCTGCATCGACTCTAATGACATGGTCAACTGAGGAGCCCAACTGTCTACCCACTTCCTCTGTCATTGCTCCCCAAGGAAGGCCGTGAAGTTGAATCCAAAAGGGTTCAAAACGGAACTGGATGTCATTTAAAAGAACATCTTCATCAAATTCTAGGAGGGATACAAGGTTTCTATCAAAAAACCATGGCCGGCCCCCTAAAAATTTTTCTTTATCACCAAGAAACTGAAATTCGATTAAGAATTTAAAGTCCCCTAATTCTTTGAACTTCACCCATCCCTCCAGTCTCCAGATATTCGACATGGTGACTCTGAAAGCCTCACTATTTATTCCTTTTTCAGACAACACTCCTCCAACAATGCAATGTTTGCTACGTGTAGCTTCCTCTGATGATCTTGCAGAACGGAACTTGAAGACTTCACTTTCAGCTGAAGACAGGTTCAGTCTCTCCCACCTTTTGGCGAGATCCTCCTCCTCCATATTACAGGTTCAAAGAGTATGAAAAGCGAGTGATAATGGACAATACTCCCAAAAGGGAAGACCAAACCACCTTGCACGAGCAAGGGGACTGAAAACCTTACTCTACCTCAAACTCGCGGGAGAGAGAGATAGAGAAGGACCCTACGTCAAAAGTTTCTCTCGAGAGGAGAGAAGTTAAGAGTCAGGTATCTCGTATTAAGGGATGATAGTGATAGAATGGTTTCATCTACATGTGGGCCGAAAGATTAGGATTTGGCCATTTGGGTGAGGAACTGGATTGTGTTGATTTTTTTTTTTTGAAATACTGATGTCATTAACCATGAAATAAATGAACAAAATTCTCTACGGTCTAAAGTGACATAAAGTTACTCGTTTACATCATTTCTCTGTGTATAATATGGAAAGCACAACTTGGACAACTTTCAACTTCATAGACATCCTCTGCCATCTCTATAGCTACTTTTGCAAGTTGGCGTGCTGTCATGTTTGCCTCTCTATGGACATGAGATGCTGTCCAATTGACACTTGAATTCAATATCCTTCCTGCATCTTCAATCAAGCACCTCCCAAGCTCCAATCCAGTGCTTTGCTTTGCAACACATCCACCACTCGTTTGGCATCACGCTCTAAACAAATCTGTTGCAGTCCTAGGACTTTGTAAAGCACAGCTGCAACTACCAGTCCATAAGCTTCAACATCGAAAGGAGTCCCTTTTAAAGGTCTCTGAGCTCTTATAGTACCAACCACGTGGCCTAGGTAGTCTCTGACTATCACACCTATCCCAACTCTTCCCTTCTTTGCTTTAACAGCTGCATCCTAGTTGAGCTTGTAAAGATTTTGCCTTGGTTTGGACCACTTATGCCCTGCTGCACCAGCCTATTTCTTTGTTCCTTGGTCTGTTACAATGGATTCTCTGAAGGTGGATACCTCTTCTATGGCCTGTTGATACAGTCTAGTCGGATGAGTGAATCCTTTCCCATGATAGAGCTCATTTCTTCTGGTCCATATCCTTTTCAGTATAATTGCAGTCTCTTCTAGCTCAACAACATCTAGATTTTCTACTAGAATGGACCAAATATCAAAGAAGAGGTCACTATGGCAGGACATTTTCTGGACCTTTCTGCAGCTTTGTTTCCACACATCCTGAGCAACAACACAGCTCCACAAGGCATGACTTGAGGTTTCAGTGGCTTGTGTGCAGATGAAACAACTACTTTCCTCTACAATCTTCCTTCTCTTCAGGTTTGCTAGTGTTGGTAGGGCCCCATTACATGCTCTCCACACGAACTGTTTTACACTTGGAGTAGTCTTTAGCTTCCATATACTCTTCCATACATACTTGACTTGTGTTCTTCTATATGACTCCCCTTGAAGATCAGCTTTCATTTGTCTGTAAACATGGTAGCCACTTTTTACTGAGTACTGGCCATTGGTGGTGAAGTGCCAAACCATCCTATCTTCCATACCTCCAACACTGAGGGGTATTGTTCTTACAGCTTCATACTCCTGTGCAGATAGCAGGTCCTAGATGAGAGGATATTTCCAGGTTTTTAGGTCACTGTATATTAGATCACTTACCTGTTCACATTCACAACCCACTGGTCGAGTAGAGGTTACTTTTTTTGATGGGAAGGAAGTTATCCACCAGTCCTTCCAAATGTTAATTTTGTGCCCATTGCCCACTCTCCACACGAGTCCTTCTCTTAGAATTTCCAAACCTGCACACACTCCTCTCCACGCAAAGGAAGGTCTTGACCCTAGTGTTGCATCTAACAATCCAGATTTTGAGAAGTACTTTTGTTTTAAGACCATGGCAGCTAAAGAGGATGGATTCTCTAAAATCCTCCACCCTTGTTTAGCAAGCAAAGCAAGGTTGAAGCTTCTGAAATCTCTGAAACCAAGACCACCTGCCTCTTTGCTGTAGTTGAGTTGATTCCACCTAACCCATTGTATCTTTGAGGTATCCTCATTGTAGCCCCACCAAATTTTCTGATAAGTTGGTTCAACTTGTTTGTAATCGAGTTTGGCATCAGGAAAATCCCCATTGCATAAGTGGGAATGGCCTGTAACACTGCCTTTAAGAGGACTTCTTTCCCTGCATTTGACAAAAACTTATTCTTCCAGTTGACCATCCTAGCCCAAGTTCTATCAATGAGTGTATGAAAGGTTGCCACTTTCTGCCTCCCTATTACAGCTGATAGTCCCAAGTACTTCTCGAAATTGCTTGTAGCTTTAACACCTGCTTGCTACAGAATCTGTGTCCTAACCATTGTTTGTGTATTCTTGCTGAATAGGATTGTGGATTTTTCTTTCTTCAAGACTTGACCTGATGCCTTTCCATAAACTTCAAGGACTTTGAGGACACATGAAAGCTCCTTGGTTGTTGCTTGACAAAAGAGTATGCTATCATCTGCAAAAAAACAGATGATTAACTGTGATAGGGCCTCTTCCAACAGGTACAGGAATAATCTGTCCAACTTGTTCAACTCTTTTCAGAAGTGAAGTAAGGGCTTCTGCACACATGTTGAAAATGTAAGGAGATACAGGATCTCCTTGTCTAAGCCCCCATGATGGCATGAATTTCCTTTGTGGTTCTCCACTAACCAAAATAGAATAGAATATTGAGTTAAGGCAAGATTGAATGAGCCTAATCCATCTAAGTGGGAATTCCATCTTAACCATTACAGCTTCAACAAAGCTCCACTCTATCTTGTCATATGCCTTACTCATGTCAATTTTTAGTGCCATACATCCTCTTTTTCCTTTCATTCTTGAATTCATAGAGTTTAGAACTTCATAAGCTACTAATTTGTTGTCTGAGATGAGCCTACCTGGGACAAAAGCACTTGGGTTCAATGAGATAAGGTTGTGGAGAATACCTTTCATTCTGTTAGCAAGGGTTTTAGATACAATTTTGTATAGCACATTACAAAGACTAATTGGTCTAAACTCAGCTACTTTCTTGGGTTTTTTCACTTTGGGAATAAGGGATATGTAAGTGTCATTAACATCTTGGAGGGACCTACTCCAGTTGAGGACTTCGAGTGCATAAGAGTATACCTCCTCACCCACCACTTCCCAATGTTTTTGATAAAAATGAGCTGGGAAGCCATCAGGTCCAGGTGACCCTAATGGATTCATCTGAAACACAACACCTCTAACTTCCTCTCGGGTGAATGGCTTTGAGAGCCAAGACTTCATATCAACTGTTAATTTTGACTCCATGGCATGGAAGCATTCATCAAAACCAGTGGGGCAAGAGGTAGAAAATAATGTCGAGAAATAACTTGTGAAAACTTCACCTATACCTGCCTGGGCAGCAACTACTGTCCCTTGTTGATCCTCTACGCTTCTAACTGTGTTGGTTCTTCTTCTTTGAGAGGCCTGCTAATGGAAGAAGTGTGTTTCTGTCACCAAGTTTAAGCCAGTGTTGCTTTTCCCTTTAGCGCCACTTCACATCCTCTGCAGCTAGAGATGATTCTACTCTCTTCTAGAGTTGTTGCATTTCTGTTACATGGGAGCCATTTCTAGTGTTCTGAAGATGGCTTATTCTTTGTAGTGTCTCTGCATTGGGATTATGGTTTTCCTGTTGTGTTCTTTTCCTCCATTGTTGTAGAGCCTTTGGACATGTTTCCAGTTTGTGTCTCATTGTGCAGCCTGAAGCACCTGCTGATCTAGTACTCTTCCATCCATTTGCCACTATATTATGACAGTCTTCATGTAGATCCCATGCAGCTTCATACCTAAATCCTAGACTCCACATTTTCCTACCCTGGTTTGGGACCTGTTTGTTAATGTAGAGGGGGGAGTGGTCTGATTTTACTGCTGCTAGTGCAGTACATGTCGCACCACTAAAAAGTTCTTTCCACTCCTTGTTAGCCATAGCCCTGTCTATTCTTTCCTTGGTGAACTCCTTACCCCTTCTGTTGTTATACCAGGTAAAATGTTATCGCAGGTGATGCACATCATAAAGTCCACATCTCTCAACAGCTTGTCTGAAGGCTTCAATTTGGTTGTATGGTCTGCTGGCTGCTCCTTGCTTTTCTTTTTGATGCAACACTTCATTGAAATCTCCTGCACATAACCAAGCCACAGATGATTGAGGCTTTAACCTCTCAAGTAACTGCCAACTACTCTTTCTTTTGGCTGTCTCTGGGTGGCCATAAAACCCAGTGAATTGCCATGTTCTATCACAGAGCTCTTCCTTGACCACTGCACTAATATGCCATCTGGTATAACTAACCACTTGGACCTGCCATGCTTCCTTCCACAACAAAGCAATTCCCCCACTCACTCCCACACTTTCAACAGCAAAACATCCATCCATCTTCAGAGACCTCCTGACTGCCTCCATTCTTTGTTTGCTACACTTGGTTTCCACAAGGAAAACTAAGAATGGGCCCTTTTCCTTAGCAAGCTTGTTAAGGATTCTAATTGATTGAGGGTTTCCAAGCCCTCGACAGTTCCATACTAAGAGGCTCATTGTCCTTGGCAGGGCTGGATGCTAGCCTTTGCCATTGTGTTGTTGTTCTCCTTGGGATCATTCTTCCTCTTTTGGCATCTTGGTTTAACATCATTCACTACAATTTTTCTCTTTTGGCTACTTCTGGTTCGACATTTGAGAGGGAAATTTGTAACATCTTCCAAAGCCACCATCCCTTCGCCTTCATCTTGGTTTAAACCTCTTCTAGCAAGCCTTTTCCACTTCCTTACTTGTGTTTTCTCAGTCCCCTTAACTAAATCCTTATCTGTTCTTTTGTCATTCAACACACCGTCGACTGGTCCTCCAAGGGTAATTAGCTCCTTGTTAGTTCCAGCTAAATTGTTAACTACTGCACTCTAACCACCATTAGGCCCTTCAGATGAGGTAGGGTCCAATTCCATGCTAGAGAGGTACGAAGTATTTTGTAGCTCAAATTCAGTTTCCAGAAAGGTTACCTCGTGTGTGTGTTCTGTTTCCTGAGCCCTGATAGTTTGACTGTCCAGCTGTCTTGTGACGGGAAGTTCATCCGTATGACCTGTTACTTCCTCATTGGTCAGTTTCACGCCCATATCTTGCTGCTTTTTACTAACTCCGTGGACTTTTTCCTGCCTTTCCTGTTTAGTCACATCCTGTTTTGGCGCCAAATTTTCCTGTTTGATAGCATGGATTTTTGGCTTGGACTTCTCCTTTACACCGTGTTCTTTGACTCCCTGCTGCTGTCGATGCTGGTTACCTGTTAGGGACCCCGGTCTTGTCCCTAAACATTAAGTCCACGAGCTCGCCTTGGTGATGTTGGTGACCGAGTGATCTTGCCAACTTGCTTAGCCTTCAACAATGGGTAGGTGTTTGGGATGTGGAATGGTGGAGATGGTGATGGAATTGGGTAGGCTAAGTGTTTAGGGTTCACAATTCTCTATGGACGGTTTGGCTTGTTCCTTGAGTGTAGTGCCAAGTAGATTGGGCTAAGGTTGATGTGAGTGAGTGAGGCTAGGGTTTATGGCTTTGGAGCAACAAAGGTGGCCGAAATTACCCAAGGGGACTTAGGGTGACGCCTAGGTGGATGGAGGCTATGATTGTGGAAGGATTCCTAAGTGGTAGGTATTCTTGAGGATTTGGTGGGCTAGTTAGGTAAGTCAATGTTGACTTGAGAGATTTAAGGAATTGAAGATGATTGTCAATTCCTTAAATTAAGGGATGAGTGATTTAAGAAATTGAAGAGGATTATCAATTCCTTAAATTATGGGATTGGATTGGGAGGAAGTCAAGGCTCCTATAAGGAATGAGTTTCCTTATGGAGCATTGGGGGTGGACTATGGCAAACACTATAGTGGGCGGCACTAAGTGCTTGGATGGATCAAATGAGGCAAATGGTGAAATATGGTAATGAACATCCGAAGAACACAATGAATTCTCAAGAACAACTCAAGAACAATGCACACAAAATAACAATATCAATGGAAAGTAAATGGAAGACAAGAGAGTGAATGAATAATACTCATAAGATTGATAGATTGAATCACACTTATTCACAAATTGCAAAGTGTGATTCTCTAATTAGGGATTCACGAATTGCACCCCAAAGGGCCCAAGTGCTAAGCACCGAAATGGATGATCTCAAGAATAAAGCTGTCCAAAGCAAATTGTCAAAAGATATGAAAGAAAGGACTAAAGGTCCTATTTATAAGAGTTACAACTTGAAAATCTCCAAAAGACCCCTTGGAAATAAATAAATAAAAATAAAATAAAATAAAAAGAAGTAACATAGTGGCGGGCCAAGTTGGCCCAGGCATGCATGAGCCCATGGTGGGCTAGGATGGTGCATGGTGGTCTTCGGTCTGGTCCATGGCTAGGTGGCACAACATGGCTTTCTGATGGGAATGGCATGGTGCCATGCAAGGGCCTGCTGGTGGGCATGGCATGCTTGTGGTGAGCCGTGTTTGCGTGCTGCATGGCCCAGGCTGGTGGCCTGGGCGTTGAAGCTACAAGGCATGGGCTAGAGCCATGCGCTGGATGGCATGCCGGGTGGGCATGCCACTAGCCTAGCCTGCAAGGCACGGGCTGGAGTCGTGCGCTGGATGGCACGCCTACGAAGGCATGCCACTAACCTGGCTAGCGTGCGGCGTGGGGTGCACTCAAAGGTGCCCGTGAGGGGGTGCACGAGCAAGGGCTTGCACATGCGCATGGGCGTGCATGGGCCAGACCGCGTGCTGGGCTGCGCGCGGATTCCAACCTCGCTGGCCTGCATACTGGGTGCCCCATGCGTGTCATGGCACGGGCCAAGGCATGCATGTAGGTTGGCCATGGTGCTGTCCTCGCCTCCCAAGGGCAGTGTCGAGGCTTGTCCCGAGGCAGCTTTTCTAGGGGTTTTAACATTCCCCCTCCCTTCAAGCACATCCTTGCCCTCAAGGATGAATTGTGGAAATCTCTCCCTTATGTCATCATAATCTTCCCACGTGGCCTCATCTCTTGGTGCCCCTCCCCATTTGATTAAAACTTGCCACACTTTTCTTCTTTTTCTTCCCCTTGTCACTACTCTATAATCAAGGACTTCTCTTGGTTGTAGAAGCATTCGGCCATCTTCATCAAATTTTGGTAATTCCTCCACAATGAGTTTTGGATCACCAATCCTTTTCTTCAATACCGTCACATGAAAAACTGGGTGTAGTTTGGAGGTTGGAGGAAGTTCCAACCTAAAAGCTACCTCACCCAATTTTTCCAACACCTTAAAAGGCCCATAATACCTCTTAGAGAGCTTCAAGTTAAGCTTCCTTTTTAAGGTTGCTTGCCCATATGGTTGAAACTTCAAATAAACATAGTCTCCCACCTCAAAGTTCTCAACACGTCTCCCTTGATCATAGTGCTTCTTCATTCTTTCTTGAGCTCTCTTTTTACCATTGCCAAGATCTCATCTCTTGTAAGCAATTCATTCTCAACCTCATCATTTCTAGCCGTGCCTTTCTCATAATTCACCAAAGTGGGTGGTGATCTTCCATAAACAACTTCAAATGGACTCTTTTGGATGGAAGCATGAAAAGAGGTGTTGTACCAATACTCGGCCCATGTCAAGAAGTCTCCCCATCTTCTTTGCTCCTCATGGCAAAAGCACCTCAAATATTGTTCAAGTGTTCTATTCACAACTTCCGTTTTCCCATCAGTTTGAGGATGATAGGATGAGCTAGCCTTCAACTTGCTTCCTTGTAATTCAAATAATTTCTTCCAAAAAGTACTCATAAACACTCTATCACGGTCGGATACCATACTTTTTGGAAAGCCATGAAGTTTCACCACATTATCAACAAAGGCCTTGGCCACACTCTTGGCTGTGTATGGGTGTCTTAAGGGAATGAAGTGTGCATACTTACTTAGACGATCCACCACCACCGAGATGACCTCATATCCTCCACTAATTGGTAAGCCCTCCACAAAGTCCATAGACAAGTCTTCCCATATCAAGTTTGGAATAGGTAAAGGTTGCAAGAACCCGGATGAGGGCCTTGTATCATACTTGACCTTTTGGCATGTATCACATTCGGTAACCAAGGTCTTCACGGCCTTCTTGATTCCTTCCCAATAGAAGAAATGCTTAATCCTTATGTAGGTCCTTAGCCACCCGAAATGGCCACCTTCCTTGCTATTGTGAAAATGGTCAAGGATCTCCTTCCTCAAATTAGGTACATTTGGCACATATACATGATCCTTGTAGTAAATCAAACCATTTTTCACCTTGAACCCAACAACACCATCACCTTTGGCCTCTAGAAGTTCCACTATCTCAATGGCTCTAGCATTAATCTTTGTAGCCTCATGGATTTTGTCCCAAACCCTCCATTCGGCCCCACTCAAGGCCAACATAGAAGAGTCATCTTCCTCATGCACTAACCACAAAATTGAACTTCCCTCTTTTCTACTCAAAGCGTCCGCCACTTTGTTCTCTTTGCCCGGTTGATAAATGATGTCATATTCAAATCCAAGCAACTTCACTAAGAACTTTTGTTGCTCGGGTGTCACTATTTTTTGTTGAAGCAAATGCCTCAATGCTTGTTGATCTGTGACAGTGGTAAACTTTCTTCCCAACAAATAAGGCCTCCACACCTTCACAGCATGCACAACCGCTAGTATCTCCCTAGCATAGGTACTCCAAGCCTTTTTAATTGGTCCAAGTGCTTTGAAAATAAAGGCTATTGGTCTTTTTTCTTGAACCAAAACAGCCCCTATCCTCTCACCACTAGCATCGGTGTATACTTCAAAAGGCTTCTCAAAGTTAGGAAGCGCAAGCACGAGTGTTGTAGCCATAGTCCTCTTCAACTCATCAAAGGCCTCCCTTACCTCTTGGGTCCATACAAAATTGTCCTTCTTCAACAAAGATGTAAGTGGCTTAGCAATAAGCCCATAGTTCTTCACAAACCGCCTATAGTAGTCGGTCAATCCCAAGAAGCCCCTCAATGCCGAGATGTCCTTTGGTAGTGGCCAATCAACCATGGCCTCAATCTTTCTTTGATCCACTTTCACCCCCTCTCTCGAGATGAAGTGACCAAGGTACTCAAGTTCCTTCTCCATAAAGGCGCATTTGGAAGCCTTAATGAAGAAGTGGTGCTCTTCCAAAATCTTCATCACAATTCTCAAGTGGCTCTTGTGCTTTTCAATAGTCTTGGAGTAGACCAAGATGTCATCAAAAAACACCAACACAAACTTCCTCAAAAGGGGATTGAAAATTGTGTTCATGGTGGCTTAGAAAGTAAATGGAGCATTACACAATCCAAACGGCATAACAAGATACTCAAAGTGCCCGGAATGTGTTTTAAAAGCCGTCTTGTGGATGTCTTCACTCTTCATTCTTATTTGATGGTAGCCGGCCCTCAAATCTAACTTGGAAAAAAATCTTGCACCATGGAACTCATCAAGCATCTCATCTACGGTTGGAATAGGGAATCTATCCTTCACCGTGGCCTCATTTAGAGCTCTATAATTAGTACAAAACCTCCATGTCCCATATTTCTTCCTCACTAGTAGCACGGGAGAGGAAAATGGACTAGTACTTGGCCTTATCAAACCATTCTTCAACATCTCATCCACTTGCCTCTCTATCTCCCCTTTTTGAAAATGGGCATAGCGATAAGGTGGGACATTCACCGGCTTCTTTTCATCAACAAGCACAATCCGGTGATCAAAGAGTCTAGATGGTGGCAAAGTAGAAGGCACCTCTAGAACTCCTTGATGGTCTTCCAACACTTCTCTTACTTCCACGGGCAACCCTTCTAAGTTATCTTTGTTGCCTTCTTTTTCACTCTTTTCCACATTACACAAGTAGTCTCCATTGGCCACTATAATGGCAAAACAATAGGCTCCACCTTTGCACAACTTTTCAAAAGTGATGGCTTCACAAGCTTTTACTTCTTTTGATGTCAAAGCTTTCCAAACTCTTTTCTTTGAGCCAAGTTTAAACTCCATTGTCATGTTTTGGTAATCATGAATAACTCTCCCAAGGCCCTTGAGCCAAGCCTTGCCAATCACCACATAAGTCCCACTAATGCCAACACATGGAGGTCGGCCACAATTCGCACACCTTGCACATTCATCTTCACTTCTTTAACAATTGCTTCACATCTAAGCTTGTTCCCATTGGCTACCTTTACTTCAAATGGTTCAATGGCACATGGCTTCAATCCAATCTTAGTCACAATATTGGCATTGATAAAATTGTGCGTGGATCCACTATCCACCAAAAGAGTCACTTCAAACTTTCCCACCCATGCCATCACTCACATGGATATGGGTATAGGTACACTTGAAATGGCATTCAAAGATAATTCAGCCTCCTCTAGTAGCTCACTAGATTCGGCCTCTTCTTGTTCTGACTCTTCACTAGTTGTCTCAACGTGGCCATCTTCTTCTACTTCACTTGTTTCATCTTCAAGCAACATGTATGCTTGCCCGGCCTTGCACTTGTGGTCCTTGCTTTATTTTTCACCACATTTGAAGCAAAGACCCTTCTTTATCCGCTCTTGGACTTCTTCTCTTGATAACTTTTTCACTTCATATGGTTTTGGTTTTGATGCACTCCCTTCCACCTCCTTGCCTTTCCAAGGAACTTTGGTTTGCAAAGGTTTAGAGAATTTGCTCCCCATGTCCTTTGAATGACGCTTCTCAATGTGAGTGCTCTCCTCTAGTATTTCTGCCATCCTCATAACTTCTTGTAGCCTTGTGGGTTGTTTCAACTTTATCTCCTTGGCAAGCCAAGGTTTCAACCCATCCACAAAGGTGCCAATAAGTGCCTCTTCAGACCAACCCCTTACCAAGGTTTGGAGTTGCCGAAAATCATCAATATAGTGGTGTACTTTTCCCTCTTGTTTCAACTTGGCCAATTGCCCATGGTGGTTGACAATTGGGAAAGGCCCAAATTGCATCAAGAATTCCTTTTCAAAGGCCATCCACCCTAGGCGTTTCCTCTCTGTCATATTGATCACGAAGCCAACGCTACCACTTACTTGCTCTTACTTCAAGATGGAAACATGTCGTAGAAACTCTCTATTCTCTTGGGACTTCATACACATAGAAATAATGGTTCACCTTATCCAACCACTCATATGGATCCCCCCATTGAACTTGGAGAAATCCACCTTTGGCCTCCTTGGTCCCCGATCATATGCCCGGTTTCTAACTCTATCATCATAGTGGTCTTCCTCATACCTTCGATTTCTCGGGTCTCTTTCTCTTCGATGATTGAAGTTTCTTCTATGGGCATGGTCATCACAACCATTCGGTCCTCCATGGCCAAAGTCATACTCGGCCTCATGATGTTTTTCAAACCTTGGAACTTCGAACCTCACATCTTAAGGTTCTCTCAAAACACTAGGACTTCTAGAATGATGGACCTCATCACGGATCCATCTTTCCACGGCTACTTGATCATTCTCAATCCGCCCACCTCTTCTATACTCAGGCCTTGGTCGCTCATGCCTGGAACCCGTGACACTTGTCTCGGCCCCATCAACAAAGACCTCTTGCCTTGGCCCATTCGGACTTGGTGGTGCTCCTTGGCCATTGGTTCCAGCCAATCTCCTCTCAAGCCTTTCAAGGCTTGCATTATTTTCATGCCTCATGGCATCCATCGCCCTCCTATTCTCCTCGGTCTCGCGGGTGGTAACATTCAATGCCATCCTTAGTTCAGCTAGTGTAGTGTTCACCTCACCAAGGATGTTGGTAAGCTTCATGACATTCTCTTCCACGACCTCAATGCGTTCCCGGTTGGAACCACCTTGATCCATGACTTTTCAACTTGCAACTAGGTCTTACAAATTGAGCTTGCAACTGTGCTTGCACGGAGTCTTGCACACGGCTTGGGCAGCAACTAGGTTGGTGGAGCTTGATCACGGCTCAAAAGTCCAACCTTGGGTCCCCCACCTTCAAGGGTGGTCGACCCCTCTTGCACACAGTCCAACCTTGGATCCCCCACCTTCAAGGGTGGTCGATCCCTTCAAGAACACTACTCTGTCCTCTACCTCAACCCCCAAATTTCAATTTTCAATTCACAAGCAATAAAAGTAAACAATGTCGAGGTCCTCCGTGGACCTCCCAATCAAATTCACAAGGGATAGAGTTTACACGTCGTTTACCTCTTGGAGAAGTGAGAACTTCTCAAGAACACCAAGCAAGAAGCACCTCTCAATGAAAGTACCAATTAATGTTAGGGATCCCGGTCTTGTCCCTAAACATTAAGTCCACGAGCTTGCCTTGGTGATGTTGGTGACCGAGTGATCTTGCCAACTTGCTTGGCCTTCAACAATGGGTAGGTGTTTGGGATGTGGAATGGTGGAGATGGTGATGGAATTGGGTAGGCTAAGTGTTTAGGGTTCACAATTCTCTATGGACGGTTTGGCTTGTTCCTTGAGTGTAGTGCCAAGTAGATTGGGCTAAGGTTGATGTGAGTGAGTGAGGCTAGGGTTTGTGACTTTGGAGCAACAAAGGTGGCCGAAATTACCTAAGGGGACTTAGGGTGGCACCTAGGTGGATGGAGGCTATGATTGTGGAAGGATTCCTAAGTGATAGGAATCCTTGAGGATTTGGTGGGTTAGTTAGGTAAGTCAATGTTGACTTGAGAGATTTAAGGAATTGAAGATGATCGTCAATTCCTTAAATTAAGGGATGAGTGATTTAAGGAATTGAAGAGGATTATCAATTCCTTAAATTATGGGATTGCATTGGGAGGAAGTCAAGGCTCCTATAAGGAATGAGTTTCCTTATGGAGCATTGGGGGTGGACTATGGCAAACACTATAGTGGGTGGCACTAAGTGCCTGGATGGATAAAATGAGGCAAATGGTGAAATGTGGCAATGAATATCCGAAGAACACAAGGAATTCTCAAGAACAACTCAAGAACAATTCAAGAACAATGCACACAAAATAACAATATCAATGGAAAGTAAATGGAAGACAAGAGAGTGAATGAATAATACTCATAAGATTGATAGATTGAATCACACTTATTCACAAATTGCAAAGTGTGATTCTCTCCTTAGGGATTCAGGAATTGCACCCCAAAGAGCCCAAGTGCTAAGCACCGAAATGGATGATCTCAAGAACAAAGCCGTCCAAAGCAAATTGTCAAAAGATATGAAAGAAAGGACTAAGGGTCCTATTTATAAGAGTTACAACTTGGAAATCTCCAAAAGGCCCCTTGGAAATAAATAAATAAAAATAAAATAAAATAAAAAAGAAATAACATAGTGGCGGGCCAAGTTGGCCTAGGCATGCATGAGCCCATGGTGGGCTAGGATGGTGCATGGTGGTCATTGGTCTGGTCCATGGCTAGGTGGCACAGCATGGCTTGCTGATGGGCATGGCATGGTGCCATAAAGGGCCTGCTGGTGGGCATGGCATGGTGCCATGCAAGACTTGCTGGTGGTGAGTCATGTGTGCGTGCTGCATGGCCCAGGCTGGTGGCCTGGGCGTTGAAGCTGCAAGGCATGGGCTGGAGCCATGCGCTGGATGACATGCCACTGGCCTAGCCTGCAAGGCACTGGCTAGAGCCATGCACTGGATGGCACACCTGCGAAGGCATGCCACTAACCTGGCTAGCGTGCGGTGTCGGGTGCACGCAAAGTTGCGCGCGAGGGGGCGCAGGCGCAAGGGCTTGCACATGCGCATGGGCGTGCGTTGGCCAGACTGTGTGCTGGGCTACGCTCGGCTTCCAACCTCTCAGGCCTGCCTGCTGGGCGCCCCGTGCGTGTCAACACACGGGCCAAGGCATGCATGCATGCTGGGCGCCCTGTGTGTGTCATGGCCATGGTGCTGTCCTCGCCTCCTAAGGGCAGTGTCGAGGCTTGTCCGGAGGCCGCTTTTTTAGGGGTTTTAACATTACCACCCTTAGCGCCATCGTACCTGCACCCGTTGGAGATACTATTGTTCATAGGTTGAGCTCTGAGCGATGCACCATACCGTTGAAGTTCTTGTTCAATACCTTGTTGTTCATAGCGCTGCCTTATGCAGTTCTTCCCCTTATGAAACAACGTACCACACTGATAACAAAAACTTTTCAACCTCTCATACTTGAAGGGGATCCAGATTTTTTTGTCATTGAAAAACAACCATTTCCCCCTTAAAAGTGGTCTATGGAGGTTCACTGCAATCCTAACCCGTAAATATCTTCCCCATGCATGACCATCCGCCTCGACCTCCGCCCTGATGACATGCCCGATGGAGGCCCCTAGTTCTTCACCTACTTCTTCTGTCATTGTGTCTAACGGAAGGTTGTGAAGTTGGACCCAAAAAGGTTCATATTTGAACTTCAGACCATTGATTGACTCCGTGCCATCCAGTTCTTGTAGAGTTAACAGGCTTCTATCATAAAACCAAGGTCTTCCATTCAGCATTTTGTCTTTGTCTTCTCTATTCTGAAACTCGATCAAAAAACTCTGGTCTCCAAGTTCCTTAAAACTAACCCATCCCTCAAGCTTCCAAACTTGGGACATCGTTTCTCTAAATCCCTCACTGTTAACATTCTTCTCGGTGAGAGCTTTACTCACAATGCATTGTTTTCCTTGTCTGCTACCATTCTTAAGATCCTCTTTTTTCACGTGGAAGCATGAATTCTCATTTTTAGACAATTGTATTCTCTCCCACCATCTCGCCAGTTCGTCTACCTCCATTCGTTCCCTCAAAGACGTTGGACAGTAACAACCGGCCACAAGAACTACAACTCACAGGGTGTGAGACCTAAAGCTTTTGGAGACCAAAAGCACTGAAGTTTTACTCTGTCTCATGAGAGAAGGGAAAACACTCTGTTCAAGGAACTTTAAAACTTATCTATCAACTGTATTGTGTTGTTATGGAGGTGTGGGGGTGGGGAGCAGTTGCTAAGCTACAGAAAAACTCTTTAAACAAAAAAAAAAAAAAAAGGTTTACAAACTTAATGTCATCCACGTAAAAGGGAGCCCAAACTAAAACAAGCCCACGTGAGACAAGCCCACGTGAGACAATCACCTCCCATCCTAACTTAGAAATTGAGGGGTAGTAACGTAATAAGGTCCTCAAGGTATGTACGTGGGTTACGATATATAGAAAGCTACTAGGCATTTTGGAAACGCCTCCGTTGTCGGTCCTCTCCTACGGAAGGTTGAGGTTTGTGCTTAGCCCTGTGACTAAGCTGGTGTCTCTTAGGTGCAAACCTTTAGAGTTTTTTTTTTCTTAACAATGGAGGAGGACATCACCCAAAGGTGGTGCAACCTTAACCTTACTGAAGAAGAGCAACAAGAGTTCCACCTCCCAGAGGATGCTGTCACGGCTACTAAGCTCAAAGGCAATCATTGCCTCCTGGCTATGGTTTTCAATGATTGATATGCTAATAGGGAGGCATTCAAGTCCACCATGTCCAAAGTGTGGAACACAGAAGGATGGTTATCCTTCAGGGACTTAGGGTCCAACAAGTTCCTACTCGAGTTCTAGCTTATTTATGATAAGGAGAAGGTCCTACAGGGAAGACCCTAGTCCTTTGATCGACACCTGATCAGTCTTAAGGAGTTTGAAGGAGTTTTGACTCCAAATGAGGTGCAGTTCAACACAGAACTCTTCTGGGTACAAATACATAACTTACCTTTCGCGGGGATCAATGAGATGGTGGGGAGAAGGATAGGAGAAACCATAGGAAGGGTGCACTTAGTAGAGGTGGATGATCAGGGGTGGGGATGGGGGAGCTTTTTAAGAATAAGAGTAGAAGTCAATATCACTAAACCTTTGAAGAGAGGCAGAATGATAAACCTGGAAGGGAAACAATGCTAGTCTTATTTTAAGTATGAATGTCTTCCCACAATATGCTACAAGTGTGGATTATTGAAGCACCTTAATGGCAAGTGTCCTAACTTCAACATGGCCCCCCAGTCCCAAGAGCAGTATGGTCAATGGCTGAGGGCATCTACTGCCCCTTAGCACCAACTCTCGATGAAGAAGTATGGTGGGTCACCTTCTTCCCCTTCACAAGGTTCTCCCATCCAATATCAAAGCCAAGAGGAAGGTGCCCAGCAGGGTGGTAGAGGCAAGTCTCAACCACCACCAGAGGAGGAGGTCACATGGTAGAAACCACCAGGTATTGTCCAGCAGTCCACAACTTTGTCCAATGAGGAAAACAGCTCCCCTTCTGTACAGACCAGCAGCCTGCCACACGGCTCTGAGGCAACTCAAAACATGGGGAACCAGAAAGTACACAATAATGCATTTCTGGCTATTCATGGGACTGCAGGTCACAAGTCAGTACACAAGAGCCAAGAACTAACTTTTTCTATGAAAAGTTCCTGCAGGCTAGTCGAGCAAAGCCTAAAGGTCAAGGCCAAATCCCCAAAGCAGTCCACTCTAGTGAAAGGCAGGGTGAAGTCTCCTAGGGGACAGAGTAGCAAAAAGAGCCCAGTGGGTGGAAAAGGGTCCCCCACTAACAAGAGATGGAAGTTGATAGCACGAGTAGGCCCAACTAGCAACATGGACCAACCAAAGGATGGGAGTTTGGGCCTTGAGCATCTAAGCAACGCCCATAAAAGAAAGGCCCAAACTGAGGTAGGAATCGGAGCCAAGAAGAAGCTAAGGCTTCTTGATGAGGAAGAGGCTGAGGAGTTCAGTGCAGGGGCAAAGGCTGCTATGCAACCCTGCCCACCCTCATGAAAATACTATGCTGGAACTGCCAAGGGCTTGGGAACCCTCGGACAGTTCGTGAGCTTCATTCATTGGTGAAGCAAAAGTACCCCCTAGTAGTTTTCCTATCAGAAACTAAGTGTAGAAGAGAAAGGATGGAAAAGATTAGGAATAAGCTGGGATTTGATCAAAGTTTTGTGGTTGACAGTATAGGCAAGAGTGGTGGACTGGCACTGCTTTGGAAAAATGAAGTAAAGGCTCAGTTGACCTCCTACTCTAGGAGCCACATTGCAGTAACCATAACACCCGAGTATGGTGGACAACCTTGGCTGCTGTCAGGTTTCTATGGGAATCCATCAGCTGAGAAAAGGAAAGGGAGTTGGCAGTTGTTGAGAATGTTAAAGCCTGAGAAGCATACCCCATGGTTGTGCATGGGGGACTTCAATGAAATCCTCAGTTTGGCCGAGAAGTCAGGGGCTGCCTCTAGGCCTTTCTCTCAAATGGAAAGGTTTAGGGAAGCTTTAGATGCCTGTGAGTTTAGTGACCTGGGCTATATAGGCTCCAAGTTCACATGGAGCAACAAAAGAGATGGAGGCAGTTTCACTAAAGAAAGGTTGGACCGAGCTTTCGGAAATGCAACTTGGCCTTTACTCTACAGCAATTGGGAGGTTCATGTTCTACCTGTCATAAATTTTGATCACTCCCCTTTGTTTCTGGTATGTGACAATAGGGCAGGTATGCTGAGGAAGGAGCATAAGCTATTTAGGTATGAAGCCAGCTGGTCCAAAAGGGAAGGGTGCAAGGATACAGTCAAGAGAGCCTGGATGACAGACTCCCATAGGGCCTGGCTCCCACAGGCAGTTCCCTAAGCTCCATCAAAATTGGCCTGGCTAGATGCAGACACCAACTGAGAAGCTGGCAGAAGACAAGTGCAGGTAACCAGACCACTCAAATCAGGCTAAAAAGTGACATGATCAAACAGCTGCAGGAGTCAAACCTAGGTGACCTTAATGACACCATAAGAGACCTGCAAAGAGAGGTGGATGAAATGCTGGTAGGGGAGGAAACCAACTGGAGGCAAAGATCCAAGTAGTTCTGGCTAAAGGAAAGGGATAAGAACTCCAAGTACTTCCACAAGTGTGCATCCCAAAGAAGACAAACCAACACTATAAAAGTGGTGAAGAATGATAGAGGGGAATGTGCTAGGGAACATGGCACCATATGCTCTCTTTTCCTTAGTTTCTATCAGGACCTCTTCAAATCTTCCCACCTGACAGGTATTGAAGAGGCACTACAAGGTATGGAGCCTATGGTGACACTAGAGATGAACAGAAATTTACTAGCTGAATGCACGTTTGAGGAAGTTAAAAATGCTGTGTTTGAGATGCAACCTCTGAGTTCCCCAGGCCCTGATGGATTTTTTGCTGGCTTTTACCAAGACAACTGGACTATAGTAGGAGACAAGGTGTTCTTAGTAGTGAAGGACTTCTTCTCAACCAGGTCAGGAATAGGTGAGGTAAATGATACTTACATTGTTTTAATTCCCAAGAAGAAGTGTCCTGAATTAGTTACTGAGTATAGGCCTATAAGCCTCTGTAATGTCCTATATAAAATTGTTGCCAAGGTTTTAGCAAACAGGTTAAAAGCCTTTCTGCCATCCATCATTGCACTAGCACAAAGTGCTTTTGTACTAGGCCGTTTGATTTCAGATAATATCATAGTGGCATACGAGGCCATGCACTCAATGCAGTATAGGATGAGGAGCAAAAAAGAAGGGTATATGGCCTTGAAATTGGACATGAGCAAGGCCTATGACAGAATAGAGTGGGCTTTCTTGCAAGCTGTCTTGAGAAAGATGGGATTTGCAGAAGAATGGACTAAGTTGATTATGGAGTGTGTGACTTCAGTGAGGTACTCTCTTCTCATCAATGGAGAACCTCAAGAAACCTTCCTCCCAACCAGAGGACTGAGGCAAGGGGACCCCCTATCCCCTTACCTCTTTATCTTGTGCTCTGAAGTTCTTGGTGGAATGCTTGACAAGGCTGAAGAGAAAGGACTAGTATCTGGGTTTCCATTTACCAGGGGCTCTTTATTGGTTAATCGCCTCTTTTTTTGCAGATGATAGCCTGCTTTTCTACAGAGCCAATGCGTTGGAATGAAGTAGATTAATCAAGGTCTTGAACTCATATGAAAATGCATCTGGCCAGAGGTTAAACATGGACAAGACATCAATTTACTTTAGCACGAACACCAGTCCAATCAATAAAGAAACCATCCTTGCTGCAGCTCAAGTGAAGGAAGCAAAGGCTTTTGAGAAGTATCTAGGCCTTCCCTCGTATGTGGGAAGACATAAACTAGCAGCATTCAGGCCCATACTGGACTCTATTAGAAACAGGATCCAGAACTGGAAGGTGAAGTTCATATCTCAGGCAAGGAAAGAAGTTCTCCTAAAGTCTATTGCCCAAGCCATCCCAACTTATTGCATGAGCATCTTTAAGCTCCCAAAGGCCATTCTAAAGAATATCAACAAGTTAATGCAACACTTTTGGTGGGGGAGTAAAGATGATAAAATGAAAACCCAATGGATTCCTTGGAAGAGGCTTGGACAGACAAAAAGTGTAGGGGAGCTGGGGTATAGGGACTTTAATCAGTTCAATATAGCCCTCCTAGCAAAGCAGGGATGGAGAATCATACAACAACCCCACTCCCTTGCAGCCAGAGTTCTAAAAGCAAAGTACTTTTCAAGAACTGACTTCATGAGCAGTAAGATGGGCAGTAATGCCTCATACCTATGGAAGAGCTTTATGGAGGCTAAACCAATCCTGGAAGAAGGCCTTTTCTGGAGAATAGGAAATGGGGACTCAGTATATATAGGGAGAGATAAGTGGGTACCCCAACCCACTTCATATCGGGTTCAATCTCCTTTAAGTGATAGGCACTCAAGATGGCAAGTGAGTGAACTGATTGATAAGCAAGAGAAGACATGGAACAGGTCCATGTTGAGGGAGGTCTTCTCAGAGGAAGAAGCTATGGCAATTAGCAAGATTCCTATAAGCCTGAGTAGGAGCCCTGGCCAACTAATCTGGAGACTCACAAAGAATGGACTATTTACAGTCAAAAGTGCTTATCACCTTCTAGGGGAGATGGAGGTGTGCTCAAAGGAGCAAGCTTCTAACATTCTGAGGAGCAGTGACTTTTGGCATAGGCTATGGAAGTTGAATGTACCAAATGCCACTAAAATGTTGATTTGGAGAGCTTATCATGAGTCCCTACCCACAAACCAGAACCTAAACAGAAGAAGGATAAGGGAGTCTGCTCTGTGTCCTATCTGCACCAGAGAAATAGAATCAACTACACATGCCTTATGGACGTGTCCCTCAGCTCAAGATACATGGGGTGTTAGCTTGAGAAAACTACAAAAAGAAAAAGTGGTCGAGTCTCAATTCTCAAACATAGTATGCCACATGTTTTCTGTATTGGATGAAAGTGACATGTCTATCTTTGCGTCTATAGCTCACCAACTGTGGAAGAGAAGAAACCTATATGTCTTTGAAGGTAAGTTTGAAGCCCTTAAGACAGTGGTGAAAATTGCCACTCAGATAGCACTAGAGTACAAGGAAGCAAACAATATCTAGGGGAGTAAGGTCAAACCAGTAGCTTCCTCGGCTCAAAGCTGGTCAGCCCCTCCTTTGCACGTCTTTAAGGCCAATTGGGATGCCTCAGTAGACAAAGTACAGTGCAAAGTGGGAGTAGGAGTGGTGATTAGAGATTGTAATGGTCATGTGGTTGCTACTCTTAGATCCCAAAGGGATCTATTCCCTGATCCTTTGTTAGCTGAATCCATTGCTGCCCTGAAAGCAGTCATCCTATGCAACCAACTGAACATGCAGGATATAATTATGGAGGGAGACTCTCTCAATGTGGTTCAAATGATCAAGGGTGAAGAGATGAACTGGAGCTGTGCAGGAATGATCATTCAAGACACCAGAACACTGCTTAAGAAAATGAAAAACTAGTCTGTGATGCATGTGTCTAGGAATTTTAACAGTATTGCCCATTGTTTAGCTAAGAATGCACTTAAACTCTCTGAGGAGAGCATCAGTTTGGAGGGAGTCCCTCCTTGTATCCAACATTTGCTAATCTAAATGAATTCCATTTTCAAAAAAAAAACAAAAAAGAAAGCTACTAGGCATTTTCAACTTGCGAAAGAAACATAATCGTGCAATAGAGACGCACCAAGAGAGAAGGGATGCGACATAGCTAGGTGACAAATCTGAGGGCTACGATGGGGCAACTATTCGGCTTCTTCTATGGCATGGTGGTGGAACATTGAGGTAAGAAAAATTTTGGTGCCGTTAGATCAAGAAGACAAGGGAGAAGAGAAGAAGATGGATGTGGACTTACCATAACAGTGCAAGAATGACGGGAAGCATCCGGCCAACTAATTCTAGCTATCTAGGTGGTTCTCTGACTTTCCCCATGGCAGGTTCCGAATGGAAGAAGCAGATCGCACATAGAAAAGTAGTCGGTCACACGCTATAGAGAGAGGAAACGACGAAGAAGAGATATACGGTTGATGCCCATCATGGAGGGAGGGGAGAACTTACTGTCGGTTTCTTCCGGATGTCGCCTGGCAGTTTCCAGTGAGACGAGTGGCGGGCAGGGGCAGAACTTAAAAAAATTTGGGTTGTGCCCAATCCTTTTAATTGATCTACTTTTTTAGTTATATTAATCAGGGCTACATATTTTAAGGTTATCAGCTTTTTATTTCCACAATGGATCAAACAGACTTTAGTTTTTTGTCTATACATGATTTCAATTTTTGTTGCTTAATTATATATGTTTAAAAAAAATGTACCCAGTTACGAACAATATTTGGTTAAAAAACCGGATCTGGATATCGGCCAGTTTGGATGCACACCCCTACATTAGACGAATAATGGTGAATCTTGATCGACGTATTATAAAGGACAATGATGAGGTGACCTAAGTCAATCGCTCTTGCATAAATTTTAGTTCGATATTTTAAGAATGAAATAAAATAAAATAAAATAAAATAATGAAAATTAGCTTTTCCTTGATTGGCCAATGCCTTTTTGGATTAGCTTTTGGCACTTTTTGGATTTATCGATCTTTTCATAAATTTTCTCTTTCTAAAAATTACTGAATTTCTGCACTGATTTCATTAAGTAACAAAACTACATGGGAGAAAAACCACAAGAAGGTGGGCGTGCCGGAGTGGTTATCGGGCATGATCACTAGAAATCATGTGGGCTTTGCCCGCGCAGGTTTTGTGTTTCAATCACTAATAACGATTTCTTCATTTACATGGACTCGCATCCTTTCTTTTATTAGAGGGTACGTATCCTTTTATCTCTTGAAGTTTTGGGTATGAGATGAGGTCATGGGTTGAATATGTGTGACAATATATACTTGCTAAAGAACAAAAGCAACAAGCAAAGCCACCTAGTAGACTACATTAATCAAGACCTTTGCCCCATCAATTCTCACGTTAATAGGATCACACTCAAAGGCTGAACTACTACCATAAATTGAAGGGCAGGTGCATAAGGGATCGAGATATGCAAATCATAAGGTTAGCATAAGAAGGGTTATTTTACGACGAGGGAGGTGTATTGATCATGGATGAAGTTAGCAAGATATGGGGTTTTAACTAGGGGTGGCAATATGTCACACGACCCGTTAACCCAACACGAACACGACAAGATAATAGCGGGTTAGGGTTTAGCCTTAATGGGTTCGGGTCAAAACGGGTTGACCTGTTAAGACACAATTGCTTAACGGGTTGATAACGGGTTAACCCGTTTTGACCTGTTATAACCCGTTATGACACGTTAAGAAAGTTAAAGTTACAATTATACCCTTATATCTAAAAATTAAATTGTTAGAATTTCAATTTCGATATTTTTATTATTTGGATTGTAGTTTTGGACCTATAATTAGTTTTATAATTTTTATAGATATTGTAATTTTAACATTTATATAAAATTATGTTAAATTTAATCAGGTTAAAAAGGTTAATTTCAGGCCTATTCAACCCATTTATATAAATAGTTTAAAATGAGTTGTATTGTGTCGTATTAACATATTTCGTAATATTTTCTTAATTTATTTATTTACTTATAAAAAAACATATTTCGTAATATTTATTAATGGGTCAAAACGGGTTGACATGACACGACCCGTTATGTTAATGGATCGTGTTAGGGTTTGAGATTTTGACACGATAAGCTTAACGGGTCGGGTTAGGGTTGACCTATATGACCCGTTAACATGATTTGACACGACACGAACACGACCCGTTAACACGATTTGACACCCCTAGTTTTAACACGAGGGAGTTATACAACTCACAAGGTAATTAACATTTTAGGAAGAGATAGATCAACAATCAAACGAGTTCTAAACATACATGGTAACTCATAATATGAGTTTTTCTATTTTTTCAAAGCAAGTATATTACAAAAATTGTCTTTCACGGTTTCATTGTCAGTAGGGGTGGTGGACCATCCACGAGGGTTATATTGGTCAATTGATATTTCTCACTCCCTTCAGAACTAGAATTCTTCACTATCTGGTGCATCCAAAACACTACTATATATGCATGTCCGTAATGCCTTTTATGGTCATCAAACTCGACGCACAGTTACTCTGCAGCCTCTTCTATCTCTTCTCATTGGTCAAAACCTAGTCCCGTCGAGCTGCCATCTCTAGGTCGGTTTTCTAACTTCTTTTGCCTTTTTTTCTATCTTTCCTCCCTTCCATGCCTTTATTGGCAACATATATATACAAAAATAATTATAGGGACCAGATTACTTGATAGGATCAGATAACTGAAATTGGAAGTAATGAAAATAAATTAAAAATAGGACCAGATGATTGGATGAGACCAGATAACTGGAACTTGGTAATAATTAAAATAAATTGAAAATACTTAATGAGAATAATAAGAGTAATGAGAGTAATAAGATTTATTCATGAAGAAATAACTTACAAGAAAAACACAAAAAGGCATAAGGATTTTCAAGAGAAATCTAGGTATGAAAGGGAGAAAAGAGAAGAAGGTATTCGAAAGGAAATGAATAGAGTAAGGCTCCCCTTTTATAGATGAAGAGGGCACCAATTACAATTATTAAAGTAATAAAGTAAATAGTGAAAATAGTAGAACTAGCAGTTGGAGCAGAAATCTGGCAGTTGGAGTCCCACCAATGTCAAATCAAAATAAAGCAAATAGTAGAACCGGCGGTTGGAGTCCCACCAATGTCGAAACAAGTAAATAGTCCAATCAGTCTTTTAGGACGGTAGCCTTCCACAGTTTTTATTGGTTTGTGCCAATAGATCATTCAGCTTCAGATAACCTTGGAGTATCTTCTGAATCATGTCCAAATATTGTGCTATATGGGTTAGCAATTGAAGCTTCAGATGATGCTTCTGACTTGTTATCAGATTCATCAAAATTATCATTTTCAAGAGACTTCTTTAACAAATAAATCAAATCCTTTTTATTAAGCCACTCAAGAACATTCTTCTTTTTAGACTTTGAGAATTTATCAGATTTAATAGTTGCAGAAGAGGAAGCAGCAACTTTTTGCCTCTGTTTAGAGGTCTCAGTAGTAGTGGTTGCTTGAATCAGTAGGTATCCAGGTGTTGTTGATTGATAAACAATAATAGGGAATTCTTCAGTATTTTTGAGATCTGAAGTTGTCTCGAGAAAATCTTTGTTAATGTGATCAATAATATCTTGTGTATGGGGATATCTATCCCACCATTTGACAAAGTAGTAACGAATTAATCGATCACCATTTCTCTCATAGATCCATTTAAAATCTAAGGTACCTTGTACCTTTTACAGAAATGGAGGGAGTAAGGGAATTTGGTATTCGGGTGATCCAATTTTGAAACAGTTGCTTTAGCAAAACATTTAATAGATTTCTGAAGTTGATCAGGAAAAACTTTAGGAATGGGACCAAACTAGTTCAACCATTTCAAGAACCAAATGGGAAATTTGCCATTGAATTTCTTAGCAAAATTAAGAAATCAGGTGTGATTCATGTCTGCAGTCTGAAACAACATGAATTTGAACCAGACATCAATGTAATCATAATAGCAATAAACAATTTCAGAATTGGAAAGTCTTTTTGAAGTAAAGGGGTGAGTATCCCAGTCTTCTTCAGTAATAATGTTCAAAATGTAAGCACTATGATAAATCAGTTTTGATTTATCAATTTTATTATAAATGAGTTTAATAACAATGGATTCTATTTGGAGCAGAATACCAGAATAATATTGGAGGTTTTTTGCAAGATTCTCAGGAATCCAGTAAAAACATGGAGGGAAATGGCTAGAATCAATTTTGAAGGGATCTGTATATATTGATTGATTGGATTCAATATAGAACAGATTTTGGGAAATAAGTTTTTTAAGATACTTAGTTTTTGAAGTAGGGAAATACTGAGTGCGTTTAATAGAAGAAATTGGTTTAGCATATGGATCATAAGGGGTAGCAATAGCATAAGCAAATGAAGCAGGTTTAATAGTAGCGATACTCCCAAGGGTAGTAAACCTATTAGCAATCTCTAGTGGGGAAGCAGGCTCATTTTTTATGAGCTTGAGATTTGGAATTAGTGGAGGTGTAGCAATCTTTTTTCCTTTGTCTTTCTTCTTGCTCATGGTTGCTGCAAGAATTCACGAGTAAAGAAATCAGGAATGGAATTATCAGAACCTTTGATATATTCAATATCGAAGTCAAAAACAGTTAATATAGCTTGTCATCGGGCAAAAATATGTTTTAATGCAATGTTTTCAACATCTTTTTCTAAAACATATTTAGCACTCTTGCAATCAATGCGTACTAAGAATTTTTTGTTTAACAAATCGCTTTGAAACTTTGAAATGCATAGTACTATAGATAATATTTCTTTCTTAATAGTACTATAATTAAATTGTGCACCATTCCAGACTCCAGAATGGAATCGAACAACTCGTTTAGATGAGTCTAGTGAAACTTTCTGTTTCAAAATGCCACCATAACCAATGTCAAAGGCATCTGTTTCAACTATTTTGAAAGAATCAGAAGTAAGAATTTCAAGACACAAAATAATTTTGACATGTGTCTTGATTTGTTTAATAAGATTAGTATGAATATCTGTCCAAGGTGGGGGATTGGAATGTAGTCGTTCAAAGAGTGGTGACATTGCTTTCGCATATTTTTGTAGAATTCAGCAATATAGTTGAGGGAACCAAGAAATCTTTGCAACTGATTTTTGGCAAAAATAACATCAGGAAATTTTTCAGAAAATTCGATGGCCCTATTGATGGATCAAATTTTACTTTCAGAAATATCATAACTAAGGAACCTAATCTTGGTTTGGAATAGTTTAATTTTTTGGGTTGAAACAACATGACCATTTTGTCTAATGATATCTAAAAACGAGGACAATTAATATTTCCAATGCTCATCGATAGACTTTGAAAATATAAGAACATCATCAATATAAACAATGGTGAAATGGGTGAATAAATTGAAGATATCATTCATAGTATTTTGGAATTTACTAGGGGCATTTTTTAGGTCGAAATGCATCACATTCCACTCGTAGTGACCAAATGGGGTAATAAAGGCAGTCTTATATCTGTTTGAGTCTCTAATCTGGATCTGCCAAAATCTAGACTTTAGGTCAAATTTAGAAAAAACTACTGCATCACACAACCTATGAAACAAGTCATTTTTGCTAGGAATAGGGTACCTAATCCACTCTAAGACTTTGTTCAAGGATTTATGATTAATAACTAGACGGGGTGTCTCTCTCTCAATTTCTACATTTGTTTTTATCATAAAAAACATCACAAGACCAGGGAGACTTATTATGCTTGATAATATTTTTGGTAAGAAAATCATTAATCTCATTTTTGCAAAATTCTAAAGACTCACTATTCATTTGAATAGGTCGAGCTTTAGTTGGAATATTTCTTTCAAAAAAATCTTTAATATAAGGTCAAGAAACAACATGTTTCTTCCTATGCCAAAAGGCATTTGGAAGATCAGAACAAATATCATCAATCAATCTATTGTTAAAATCTTTAATTTTTTATAGAAGTAATTTACTAGAAAATTTTTCAGAAATCATTTTTAATCTAATTTCCTGTTGAAGGAAATTCAAATGCTTGGCTTTTGCAAAAAGAAAATATTTCAAACTTTTGTCAGTATCAATTTCAAATTTTAAAACAAATTTAAACTTGACTTTCTAGCCAAAATGATCAGTGGTAATACCATCATTTAAAAAAAGAAATGGATATAAAGAGGAAATAAAAGGAAAGCCTAATATGACTTTGTTAGTCATATTTTTAATAAGCGAAGACGGAATTTTAAAACAAACATTATCTTGGCAAACATCAGCAGTATTGAACTCATACTTGATCTTCATCATATTTACTGGAAATTATTCCTCCTTGGATACAATTCATATCTGAGCTGAAATCAATCATAACAATCACAGAAAATTCAAATTCATGAAAAATAATGATAGTAATGGACACACTTGTACTTGCGCTTCGTGTTCTCTTTTTGATTTATGGAAATAATGACCTAATTTGTAGGGAGAGAAAAAAGGTTTTGATATGTTAAGTACCTTACCTAGTAACAACTCACACAAAGAAACTTGAATCAAGAATTCAAAAAATTATGAATAATGAAATGACTGAAATCCAAGAATCAAGAATGGAATTCTTGGAAGAAGCCTTAGAGGGATTTCCAGCCTCATGTTATTACTCAACTTCTATTAAAATTCTTTCAACACAGAATCATACGAGACCATGGGAGAAGGACACGAAAACAATGGAGAATATAATATTGCATCATGATTTTCTGGTTCTTCTGAAAAATAAATACAAAAAAGATAAAGAAAAAAGTGGAACATACATATATATATATATATATATATATGGAAAAAGCTTTCGATCTCTTATGTACCTTGCCTTGTAACAATCTAGACAAAGAAATTTCAATCAAGATTTGAAAGAATTGTGAACAATGAAATGACTGAAATCCAAGAATCAAGAATGAATTCTAGGAAGAAGCCTTTGAGGAATTTCCAAGTACCTCATTTTTTTTTTTTTTTAAGAAGAGTCGAGGATCACCTGTCCAATAGTGATCCGTCCCAATTTTATTAAGAAACCCTCACTTATGGTGGAGGAAAATCGTGGTTACAAACTGACACCTGGGGTTACAAAATAAGCAAAAAAGACCAAAAGCAGGTGTCAAAAAAAAAAAAAAAAAAAAACTAGAAGCCTTTAACGAGAAAAACAGAACAAAACGCACAAAAGGAGAGAAAAAACCACACTTGCAAAAAAGACATTAACACAAGAGAAAACAAAACAATAAAAAAAAAAACTTACCAAACCAACACGACAAACAGAATCTCCAAAATAGAGAAGCCATTAACTGCAGCTCAAAGATGGGAAAACCCAATTTATCCAAGCGAATTAAGCCTCGAGGAATCCTAGGCATGTCCCCAATAAAATTCCAATCTGAGTGATGACCAACCACACCACTCCTAGCCAACCGGTCAACAACTTTATTGCCCTCTCTATAGACATGCCAAAGCACACAAACCATAGAGTCGGTAAGAACAAGAATATCTTCCTAGAAATCCTCCAAATACCACACACCACATCTCCTCCTATTCCACCAAGAGATAACCACTTGAGAATCTAATTCAATTTCCACCAGGTTAATCCCCAAATGTTTACAGGCTTTGAGACCCTGCAGGAGAGCTAACAACTTAACTCTATTATTTGAGCCAAAACCAATATGAGAAGTAAAAGCATGAACTAGATGATTGCGATAATATCTAATAATCCCACCCACCCCTGAAGAACCTGGATTACCAAGACTACTGCCATATGTATTCAACTCAAACTACTCTTGAGCATGTTTTTTCCATGTCAGAAGCTGAGAATATTGTCTAACAGGAGCCAAAGCCGGGACGTGCAAGGCCTGCAAAATTTCCAGATCATACCGGGAACAAGTTTTAACCTTATTCGTGTCTTGACACACAGAATTCATCCAGAAATTAATAGCATGCCAAACCGAATTAAAAGACTCAAAACGCCCCTCCATACGGGCCGTACATCTTCTGCACCAAAGCTGCCAAGTAATAATAGAAGGAAGAAACCCCACCAAATGCCCACTTGAGAAGAGGAAGAAGCACGTCGAAACTAGGCTATCACTGTCTCCATACAAGTGCGACCAAGAGGAAGACCAAAAGTAGCACCACAAGAATGCCAAACCTTTGCAACAAAAACCCCTTCAAACAGGACATGGTTTTGATCTTCATAATTACCTTCATCATAGCAATCGTAGCGAGAAGTTATAGGAATACCAATTCGTCAAAGACGATCATCAATGCTCAAAGCCATAATTCCAAGCTTTCCACATAGCAACTGAAATTTTAAGAGGAAGTGATTTATGCCACATCCAAGAATGCCATTCCATGCTAGACCCAATACAAATACAATCCCAAGTAGATTTGGTATTGAAACTGCCACTCTCATGATTCGTCCAAATCAACACATCAGAACCCCTCTTACAACCAGCCAAAGCCTCAATTATGTCATCCACATTATTCTGACCCACTAAGGTAGTCAACAACTCCACATCCCAACTATTAGACATCTTACAGTACTTAATTTTAAGCAACGGGTTTCCCACAAGATGATAATCATCAATTAACGGGCCGCTTTCCCTCCATTTATCATACCAAAATAAAATGTTCCCATCCCTAACACGCCACTTAGAGTTATTGAGGATACCAAGAATACTTTTAACGATCATTTTCCAAAACCTTGTACATTTTTTAGTGTCAATGAGGGACCACGGGGAAGACCCCACATATTTTTCCTTAAAGAATCTAGCCCATAAAGAATTACCTTGAATTAAATTCCAAGCAAACCGCATGTGCAAGGCTTTTTGCATATCATCCAAATTGCGCAACCCCAGACCACCTTCCTCAATTGGCTTACAAATATTGTCCCAAGCCACCCATTTTTTTTCCTTTCCCATTCCCCACACCCAAAAAAAAAAGTGCTCATCAGGCGATTTAAGACTTTGATGATTGATTGGGGGACCTGCAAAACAGCAAACAAATGTAAAGCCATGCTAGAAAGAACATGCCGAAGAAGAATCAGACGTCCCCCCGAGGAGAGGATCTTCATTTTCCAACCGCTTATCTTTTTCCAGACTTTATTCACCATCTCCTCCAAATGCGCATGCTTGAGACGCCCCAAAACAATAGGAACCCCTAGATACTTAAAGGGGAAAGAACTTTCCAAGAACCCTGTCATCCTCTTGAGAGCTCTCTTATTGGCCGAAGAGATTTTTTGAGAAAAGAACATGGAAGTTTTATCTTTATTGATCATCTGACCTGACCAAGTTTCATACTTCTCAAAAACCCATAATGGTTCCCTCATAGAATTCTTGCTACCATTTAGAAAAATCACAATGTCATCAGCATACATGAGGTGCGAAATCTGGGGAGTTCCTCGAGCTTGAGAAAATTGACCAATCTTTTTTTCCGCCACACTATGCTTTAAGAGTCTAGAAAGAACCTCTTGAAAAGATAAGGGCATAGTGGATCCCTCTGTCGAAGACCACGGCCCCCTTGAAAGAAACCTTTCATCGTACCATTGAGCATCACAGAATACCAAATATTGGAAATACAAGCATGAATTAAATCACAGAAAGGGGGGAGGGGGGGAGGAAACTAAAACAACGAAGCACCTCCAACAAAAAGTTCCAATCCACTCGATCATACGCTTTGGCCATGTCGACTTTAAGCATGCTATTACCACCATGAGACTGCTTATTAAGAGAATGGACCATTTCCTGAGTAAGACTGATATTTTCAAATACACCCAGGAATAAAAGCACCTTGCTCAAGAGAAATCATCTTGGGGAGAAGACTTGTAAGATAATTAACAATAATTTTGGAACAAATTTGATAGAAAACCGAACAAAGACTGATCGGCCTAAATTTGTTGAATCCCTAAGGCACATCCATCTTCGAAAAGAGCACAGTAAACGAAGTTGAATAAAACCTCAGAAGAGTTTTAGAGATAAAAAAATCTGAGATAGCCTCCAAGACATCCATCTTCACCACCTCCAAGCTGCTTTTAAAGAAACCCACACCAAAACCATCCGGCCCCAGTGAACTGTTTATAGGAATAGAAGAAAAGGCCTCGTGAACTTCATCCAGAGAAGGAGTTCGACAGATACGGGCACAATCCGCTTCATCAATAACCGGCGAGATTAAGTAAGATAAGTCCGGAAGCTCTCTTGACTTGTTGGTATTTTGAAGAAAACCAGAAAAATAATTCACGACACCTAGATGATTGTCTTCCGGAGAAGAAAACTCAACCCCATCCAAAGTTCTCATCTCTTGAATTCTTTTATTCCTTTTGTTAGCTAAACAGACAATGGAAAAATTTAGTATTACGGTCTCCTTCCATTTTCCACTTAAGCTTAGCCATTTGAGCCAACCTAATATCTTCTCTACGCCTCCAAGGGACAACTCAATAGAGGAAGATACAAGCTCTCTTTCATCATCTTCATTCCAATCCCTTTGTAGACTACAGTTTAGTTGCTCAAGTTTCTTTTCAAGAGTAGCAATCTGAACATTGGTCCTCCCAAACACTTGCTTGTTCCATTCACAAAGGGCCACCTTAATCTTCTTAAGTTTACTAGCAAGACTGACTAGACCCGTACCAACAGCAGGTACAGACCAAACATGCTGAACAAAATCCATAAAATCGAGATGATCCACCCACATTTGCTGGAATCAAAACGGAGAAGGGCCATAGGAAAAAGGATCCTTACGAGACTCTATGATCATAGGACAATGATCCAAAGTTGTCCTTGGCAAATACAAACAATTCGCATTAGGACAATTAGTAAGTAAATTAGGATCAAGTAGCACACGTTCCAATTTAGCCCAACTTCTGGATAAGCCACGCTGACCATGGCACCAAGAAAACTTACAACCCTGAGATTTCATATCAATCAAATCGTTCTAGTGAATCCAATTGTTAAAATCTTCAATGGCGATACGAGGCTGTGATCTACCACCCTGCCTTTCCAACTCAGATCGAATAATATTGAAGTCTCCAGCAAATAAACAAGGCTCATCACCCATACTATTTGAACTAAACTCCTCCCATAATTGCCGTCTATCAATCATATTGCACTTGGCGTAAATAAAATTACCCAGAAAATGAAAGGATCCCTCTGCTATATGTAAAGAAATAAACCTTGAACCCATTTGGATAACTTGAACATCCATGCCACTCATCCAAAAAATCCAAATTTTCCCACCAGCTTCCTCATTTGAAATAACATTATATAAAAAAAAAAAGACCCGCATGTACCTTTGAGCTTTATCAAAATTCTGAAACGGTTCCATCATGACTACCATCTTTGGCTTGTGCTTCACCAGTAGCTGTTTTAAACGACCATTCAACGTACCAATCCCTCTGTGATACCCTATTTTTATGTGTATTTTCACTGAATGAGTATTTTAATTTAATTAATATATTAGTTCTTTTATTTTAATTTATTGTATTTTAATTGGATTTATTTTAGTTTGATGTGGTGTTTAATTTATTTTAGTCGTTTTATAATTTTTATATTTGTTTTCGTCGGATCAGTTTTTGGACTCTGGAGGTGAGGATTGGACCTCATTTGTTTTCTCCATCTTTTCTTTTCTCTTTTTCTTTTTCCCTTTTCCTTTTTTTTCTTTCTCTTTTCCTTTCTTTTCTTCTTTCTTCTTCTTTTTCCTCTCCTTCCAGCGCACGCAGCGCTCTCTCTCTCTCTCTCTCTCTCTCTCTCTCTCTCTCTCTCTCTCTCCTCCAACGCCGTCCAGCTCCTCAGCCCAGCGCCGCCGCTCATCGGCGACGTGGCCGACACCGCCCCCACCAGTCGACTCCCCTCCGACCGGTGAACCTCCCCACCAAAAATCAACCCCTCCTGTGCCGCCGCTAGCCACTAGAGCCCATCTAAGCCGTGACATTTTTGGTCATTTCCGCCGCTGTCGCTCCACCTCCGGCCACCATCTTTTCACTACTTCATCACATACCTCTTGCCATCCTAACCCACCCATTTCAGGCCCTGATCCGTTGCCGAAGCAGCCCACAAGCTCAACTCCTATTTGCTCTTTTTTTCGCTTCCACTACCATTTCCAACGCCACCCACGGTCAAAAATCACTTCTATTAGCTTCATAAACATCTCTAGACCATTCCCTATCAATTCCAAGTCTTGGTTTGTCCCCGTTCGAAAGTGGGTATTTTACAACCCACAACCACAGTGTAAAATACACTGTTACGTTGATTTTTCTTTGCCATTTGCAACGTCATGATCCTTCAAAAAATACTTTATAGCGCTGTAAGTATTTTTCAAACTCTATTTTAGATTTAAATATATTATTGCTCTTATAATTAATTATTTGACTGGTTGGTTGATTCTAGACTGAATCCGAGGAGTTGGGGGTCGGATGGATTGAGGACGGAGTTGTTTGTTTTTGTTGATTTTGTGATTGGTTGGATGATTTGTATCTTGAGGTGTGCATTGCATGATGCATTCATGTGCATTTATTAAATTGAGAAAAATCGGTGTTATTTGTGTAAATAGATTTTCGGGTGCGTGTGTATCACAACCCCAAGCCAAGATGGAGTATTATTTCGGTGAAGCTCCTCTAGTCACTCGGGAGCATAATATATGGGAGCGGGCAGGATGGTAATGCTCTCGTACCGACTCCGTGGCCCTTCGCTGGCGAGGGCTAGAGGATGCTTAGCTACGTACACACATGGCGCGTGGGAAAAATGTGATTTTATAGAATATGTGCATTTGGCATTCTTTTATGCATATTGTTTGGGTTTTAATATGTTTTTATCTTGTGGCGTTTAGATCTTTACTTACCTGCAGCACCATTTTGGTACCGTAGATTTTGATGCAGAGGTTGAGAAGGAGGAGGAGGCGGCTTCGCCGGAGTATTGATTTGGAGCTTCGCTGGAGTATTGATTTGTGGCTTGTAATATTTTATTATGTATGTTTTGAATGGGTTTGTATTAAACATAGAAAAATTTTGGTACTTAGTTATGAGACTTTTGTTATCCGCTGCGTGTTTTTATTTGCACACTTGTTGCATGAACATACACTTGGCACTTTGCGATAGGGTGGTGACCCGTGTTGTCATTATCCCGACGTCTCGATCTCCACGTGTCCGTACATGGGATTTGGGGGCGTCACAACCTCTGATATTCCAAACCAAAATAGGACTTATCATAGAGAGAACTTAATGGCTCAAGTGAGAACCCGAGTGTAGCTTCTAACTTTCTCAAAATGTCTTTTAGTATATTTCCTCTTCACAGCGTCACCCTCTGTTTCTGTATGGTATTCCTTGGCCTGCGGAAAAATTTCAGCTTGTAATTCAAGTTTCGGATTAGACATCGACCCCTCTTCCAAGTAAAAAACATCCTCCTGAAAGTGAACATCATTCCTCTACTCTGTGAGATTTCGTTAATAAGAGCGTCAACATCTCCCGAACTGTCTTTGACCACCTCAGCCCCCCTTGACCTTGGAGACGTACCCGTTAGTACATCCTCTGTCACTGGAGAATCCGTAGTCTTTCCCTTCCCTATAGAGCCTTCAGTTATCGGATCCTCTCCTTGATCTTTTTCTGCTTCTAACTCTTCAATCAGTATTGATAAAGACGATTCCCCTATAACAAGATTTTTTGCAGGTGCCAAGGTCTTTGGATCAGCTATCTCGACGTTAACAAAAGGGATAGAATTCTCTTTCAATTCCTCAATAACAGGTTCTTGTTGTTGAACCCAAACTTTGTTCTCAGACTTATTTTTTCCAGCACGGCAGGTTCACACGTTATGCTCCTATATTTTGCACGTAGAACAGAACGCTGACAGAGTTTCATAAATAATTTCTTGCTTACAACTAGACACCATCCCTAGGGTCCCAATCCAGAAGTGTGATAGAGGAGCCTTAGCCGCATCCATATCCACACAAATACGGGCTCCATCTGTATGAGTTGCACATCGAGTGGGGTTATCTCTCCTAATGAATCTCCCAATTAGGGCTGTGAATATTTTTAGAAAAGATTCATGAAAAAATTTTGGGGGCAAACCTGGCAAGACGATCCAGACCAGGACAATCGAAGGTTCTTCATCTTCCTTAAATTCGGGTGTCCAGTGGAATACATGGTAAGGAATACCATCAATATCGCAAGCCTCCGGTGACAGGGCCTTCAAGAAGTCTTCCTCCGAAGACATACGTATAAAAACATTACTTGGACACCTCATGGTAGAGACCACCGGAGTACCATTAAGACTCCAGCGATTACGACTGAACGCCTGAATCGCATCCAAGGAGGGACGTTGCCTCAAAAAATTCAAAACAATAAAGAACCTAAAAGGTTTTGCCGAACGGTAGATTTCCTCAGAAAACAGAAAAAACAATTCCCCATCCTTACTCTTCGGCACACGATGAGCCACAGATAACTCAAGAAGAGGCTGGGGCACCACCGAGATGAGATCCACAAATTGTCGACCTACGTTTTCAACGGCTGCCTTGCAACCTTACGTGAAGCAGGAAACCAAACCCTAGTAGAGGAAAAAAGCGAAAAAAAAAGAAAAAGAATAATGTTAATAATGGTGCCGACTTGTTTCACGAGAAAAATTTCCAAGTACCTCAAGTTATTACCAAATTTCTATTAAAATTCTTTCAACACAGAATCATACGAGGCTAGGGCAGAAGGACATGGAAACAATGGAGAATATAATAGCATCTTGATTTTCTGGTTCTTCTGAAAAATAAATACAAAAGAAAAGAAGAAAGAACTAGACGATATATAAATAGTCAAACAGTGAATGGTAAATGGTAAAATTGACTCTTTTTCACAAATCAGGTCATTATTTCCACAAATTCTTTCGATCTCTTATCTACCTTGCCTTCTAACAATCTAGACAATGAAAATTGAATCAAGAATTCAAAGAATTGTGTACAATGAAATGACTGAAATCCAAACAATGAACGCGTTATCCAAACAATAATGACTTGACTTGTACTTGTGGAAATAATATAATTATTCCTCCTTAAAAGGAGTTACATGTTGGCAATGGACACACTTGTACTTGTGCTTCATGTTCTCTTTTTAATTTGTGGAAATAATGACCCGATTTTTAGGGAGAGAAAAAAGTTGTTGATATGTTAAGTACCTTGCCTAGTAACAACTCACACAAAGAAAATTGAATCAAGAATTCAAAGAATTGCGAACAATGAAATGACTGAAATCCAAAAATCAAGAATGGAATTCTAGGAAGAAGGCTCTGAGGGATTTCCAACCTCATGTTATTACTCAACTTCAATAAAAATTCTTTCAACACAGAATCATACAAGGCCATGAGAGAAGGACACGAAAATAATGGAGAAAATAGTATTGCATCAGGATTTTCTCGTTCTTCCAAAAAATAAATACAAAAGAAAAAGAAAAAACTGGATCATATATATATGAAAAAGGCTTTCGATCCTTTATGTACCTTGCCTTGTAACAACCCAGACAAATAAACTTGAATCAAGAATTCAAATAATTGTGAACAATGAAATGACTGAAATCCAAGAATTAGGAATAGAATTCTTGGAAGATGCCTTTGAAGAATTTCCAAGTACCTCATGTTATTACTAAACTTCTATTAAAATTCTTTCACAATAGAATCATACGAAGCCATGGCAAAAGAACACAGAAACAAAGGAGAATATAATAGCATCTTGATTTTCTGGTTCTTCTGAAAAACAAATACAAAAAAAAAAAAAAAAAAAGGTCAAATAAATAGTCAAACAGTGAATAGTGAACAGAAAAATGACATTTTTCACAAATCAGGTCATTATTTCCACAAATTCTTTCGATCTCTTATGTACCTTGCCTTGTAACAAGCCAGGCAAATAAAGTTGAATCAAGAATTCAAAAAATTGTGAACAATGAAACGACTAAAATGACTGAAATCCAAACAATTAATGTGTTATCCAAGCAATAAGGACCTAACTTGTACTTGTGGAAATAATGGAATTATTCCTCCATAAAAGAAGTTACATGTTCGCAATGGAAACAATTGTATTGCGCTTCGTGTTCTCTTTTTAATTTGTCGAAATAATGACTTGATCTATAGGGAGAGAAAAGTTTTTGCTATGTTAAGTACCTTGCCTAGTAACAACTCAAACAAAAAAGCGTGAATCAAGAATTCAAAGAATTCTGAACAATGAAATGAGAAAAATCCAAGAATCAAGAATGGAATTTTTGAAAGAAGCCTTCGAGAGATATCCAACCTCATGTTATTGCTAAACTTATATTAAAATTCTTTCAACACAGAATCATACAAGGCCATGGCAGAAGGACACGGAAACAATGAAGAATATAATAGCATCTTGATTTTCTGGTTATTTTGAAAAATAAATAAAAAAGAAAAAGAAAGAACTATATCATATACAAATAGTCAAACAATGAATAGTGAACAGTAAAATTGACTTTTTCACAAATAAGTTCATTATTTCCACAAATTCTTTCGATCTCTTATGTATCTAGCCTTGTAACAACCCAGACAAAGAAACTTGAATCAAGAATTCAAAAAATTGTGAACAATGAAATGACTAAAATGTAAACAATTAATACGCTATCTAAACAATAATGACCTGACTTGTACTTGTGGAAATAATGGAATTAGTCCTCCTTAAAAGAAGTTACATGTTGGTAATGGACACACTTGTACTTGCGCTTCGCATGCTCTTTTTAATTTGTGGAAATAATGGCCCGATTTTTAGGGGGAGAAAAAAGTTGTTGATATGTTAAATACCTTGCCTAGTAACAACCCACACAAAGAAACTTGAAGCAAGAATTCAAAGAATTGCGAACAATGAAATGACTGAAATCCAAAAATCAAGAATGGAATTCTTGAAAGAAGCCTTTGAGGGATTTCCAACCCCATGTTATTAATCAACCATAATTAAAATTCTTTCAACACATAATCATACGAGCCCATGAGAGAAGGACATGAAAACAATGGAGAATATAGTATTAAATCATGATTTTCTTGTTCTTCCGAAAAATATATACAAAAGAAAAAGAAAAAACTGAATCATATATATATGAAAAAGCCTTTCAATCTCTTATGTACCTTGCCTTGTAACAAACCAGACAAATAAATTTGAATCAAGAATTCAAAGAATTGTGAACAAAGAAGTGACTGAAATCTAAGAATTAAGAATGTAATTCTTGGAAGTAGCCTTTGAGGAATTTCCAAGTACCTCATGTTATTCCTAAACTTCTATTAAAACTCTTTCAACACAGAATCATACGAGACCATGGCAGATGGACACAGAAACAATGGAGAATATAATAGCATCTTGATTTTCTGGTTCTTCAGAAAAATAAATACAAAAGAAAAAGAAAGAACTAGATCATATATAAATAGTCAAACAGTGAATACTGAACAGTAAAATTAACTTTTTCACTAATCAAGTCATTATTTCCACATATTCTTTCGATCTATTATGTACCTTGCCTTGTAACAACCCAGAAAAATAAAGTTGAATCAAGAATTCAAAGAATTTTGAAGAATGAAATGAATAAAATGATTGAAATCCAAATAATTAATGTGTTATCCAAACAATAAGGACCAAACTTGTGCTTGTGGAAATAATCGAATTATTCCTCCATAAAAGAAGTTACATGTTGGTAGTGGAAACAATTGTACTTGCGCTTCGTGTTTTCTTTTTCATTTCTCGAAATAATGACCTGATTTGTAGGGAGAGAAAAAAGTTTTTGATATGTTAAGTACCTTGCCTAGTAACAACTCAAACAAAGAAGCTTGAATCAAGAATTCAAAGAATTGGGAACACTGAAAGGACTGAAATCCATTAATCATAAATGGAATCCTTGGAAGAAGCCTTCGAGGGATTTCCAACCTCATGTTATTACTAAACTTCTATTAAAATTCTTTCAACACAGAATCATACCAGGCCATGGCAGAAGGACACAGAAACAATGGAGAATATAATAGCATCTTGATTTTCTGGTTCTTCTGAAAAATAAGTACAAAAGTCAAAGAAAGAACTATATCATATATAAATAGTCAAACAATGAATTGGGAACAGTAAAATTGACTTTTTCACAAATCAGGTCATTATTTCAACAAATCCTTTCGATCTTTTATGTACCTAGCCTCGTAACAACTCAGACAAAGAAACTTGAATCAAGAATTCAAAGAATTGTGAACAATGAAATGACTGAAATCTATACAATTAATACGCTATCCAAACAATAATGACCTGACTTGTACTTGTGGAAATAATGGAATTAGTCCTCCTTAAAAGAAGTTACATGTTGGTAATGGACACACTTGTACTTGTGCTTCGCGTGCTCTTTTTAATTTGTGGAAATAATGGCCTGATTTTTAGGGAGAGAAAAAAACTTGTTGATATGTTAAATAGCTTGCCTAGTAATAACTCACACAAAGAAACTTGAAGCAAGAATTAAAAGAATTATCAACAATCAAATAACTGAAATCCAAAAATCAAGAATGGAATTCTTGGCAGAAGCCTTGGAGGGATTTCCAACATCATGTTATTACTCAACCTTAATTAAAATTCTTTCAACAGATAATCATACAAGGCCATGAGAGAAGGACACGAAAACAATGGAGAATATAGTATTGCATCATGATGTTCTTGTTCTTCAAAAAAATAAATATATAAAAAAAAAAGAAAAAACTGGATTGTAAATATATGACAAAAACTTTCGATCTCATATGTACCTTGTCTTGTAATAACCCAAACAAATAAACTTGAATCAAGAATTCATAGAATTATGAACAATGAAATGATTGAAATCCAGGATTTAAGAATGGAATTCTTGGAAGAAGACTTTGAGTAATTTCCAAGTACCTCATGTTATTACTAAACTTCTATTAAAATTCTTTCCACACAGATTCATACGAGGCCAAGGCAGATGGACACGAAAACAATGGAGAATAAAATAGCATCTTGATTTGCAGGTTCTTCTTAAAAATAAATACAACAGAAAAAGAAAGAACTAGATGATATATAAATAGTCAAACAATATAATTGACTTTTTCACTAATCAGGTCATTATTTCCAAAAGTTCTTTTGATCTCTTATGTACCTAGTCTTGTAACAACCAAGAAATCGAAATTTGAATCAAGAATTCAAAGAATTGGGAACACTGAAAGGACTGAAATCCATTAATCATAAATGGAATTCTTGGAAGAAGCCTTCAAGGCATTTCCAACCTCATGTTATTACTAAACTTCTATTAAAATTCTTTCAACACAGAATCATACCAGGCCATGGCAGAAGGACACAGAAACAATGAAGAATATAATAGCATCTTGATTTTCTGGTTCTTCTAAAAAATAAGTACAAAAGTAAAAGAAAGAACTATATCATATACAAATAGTCAAACAATGAATTATGAATAGTAAAATTGACTTTTTCACAAATCAGGTCATTATTTCCACAAATTCTTTCGATCTTTTATGTACCTAGCCTTGTAACAACTCAGACAAAGAAACTTGAATCAAGAATTCAAAGAATTGTGAACAATGAAATGACTGAAATCTATACAATTAATACGCTATCCAAACAATAATGACCTGACTTATACTTGTGGAGATAATGGAATTAGTCCTCCTTAAAAGAAGTTACATATTGGTAATGGACACACTTGTACTTGCGCTTCACGTGCTCTTTTTAATTTGTGGAAATAATGGCCCGATTTTTAGGGAGAGAAAAAACTTGTTGATATGTTAAATACCTTGCCTAGTAACAACTCACACAAAGAAACTTGAAGCAAGAATTTAAAGAATTGTGAACAATGAAATAACTGAAATTCCAAAAATCAAGAATGGAATTCTTGCAAGAAGCCTTTGAGGGATTTCCAACCTCATGTTATTACTCAACTTCAATAAAAATTCTTCCAACACAGAATCATACGAGGCCATGAGAGAAGGACATGAAAATAATGGAGTATATAGTATTGCATTAGGATTTTCTCATTCTTCCGAAAAATAAATACAAAAGCAAAAGAAAAAACTGGATCATATATATATGAAAAAAACCTTTCGATCTTTTATGTACCTTGCCTTATAACAACCTAGACAAATAAACTTGAATCAAGAATTCAAAGAATTATGAAAAATGAAATGACTGAAATCCAAGAATTAGGAATAGAATTCTTGGAAGCCTTTGACGAATTTTCAAGTACCTCATGCTATTACTAAACTTCTATTAAAATTCTTTCAACACAGAATCATACGAGGCCATGGCAGAAGGGCACAGAAACAATGGAAAATATAATAGCATCTTGATTTTTTGGTTCTTTCGAAAAATAAATACAAAAGAAAAAGAAAGAACTAGATCATATATAAATAGTCAAACAGTGAATAGTGAACAGTAAAATTGACTTTTTCACAAATTAGGTTATTATTTCCACAAATTCTTTCGATCTCTTATGTACCTTGCCTTGTAACAACCGAGACAAATAAAGTTGAATCAAGAATTCAAAGAATTTTGAAGAATGAAACGACTAAACGGTAAAGACCTGATTTGTAGGGAGAGAAAAAAGTTGTTGATATGTTAAGTACGTTGCCTAATAATTCTTGGAAGAAGCCTTTGAGGGATTTTCAACCTTGTGTTATTAATCAACTTCAATTAAAATCCTTTCAACACAGAATCAGACGAGGCAATGAGAGAATGACGCAAAAACAATGGAGAATATACTATTGCATCATGATTTTCTGGTTCTTCTGAAAAATAAATACAAAAAAAGAAGAAAGGACTAGATCTTATATAAATAGTCAAATTGTGAATAGTAAACAGTAAAATTGACTTTTTCACAAATTAGGTTATTATTTCCACAAATTCTTTTGATATCTTATGTACCTTGCTTTGTAACAACCTAAACAAATAAAGTTGAATCAAGAATTCGAAGAATTTTGAAGACTGAAACGACTAAACAATGAAGACCTGATTTGTAGGGAGAGAAAAAAGTTGTTGATATGTTAAGTACGTTGCCTAATAAAAACTCACAAAAAGAAACTTGAATCAAGAATTCAAAGAATTGTGAACAATCATGATTGAAATCTAAAAATCAGAATTGAATTCTTGAAAGAAGCCTTTGAGGAATTTTCAACCTCGTGTTATTACTCAACTTCAATTAAAACCCTTTCAACAAAGAATCATACGACGCAATGAGAGAATGTCATGAAAATAATGGAGAATATACTATTGCGTCATGATTTTCTGGTTCGTCCAAAAAATAAATACAAAAGAAAAAGAAAAAACTGGATTATAAATAAATGACAAAAACTTTCGATCTCATATATATGTACCTTGTCTTGTAATAACCTAGACAAATAAACTTGAATCAAGAATTCATACAATTATCAACAATGAAATGACTGAAATCAAAGATTTAAGAATGGAATTCTTGGAAGAAGACTTTGAGTAATTTCCAAGTACCTCATGTTATTACTAAACTTCTATTAAAATTTTTTCCACACTGAATCATACGAGGCCATGGCAGATGGACACGAAAACAATGGAGAATAAAATAGCATCTTCATTGCGGGGTTCTTCTTAAAAATAAATACAAAAGAAAAGGAAAGAACTAGATGATATATAAATAGTCAAACAATATAATTGTCTTTTTCACTAATCAGGTCATTATTTCCAAAAGTTCTTTTGATCTCTTATGTACCTAGCCTTGTAACAACCAATAAATCGAAATTTGAATCAAGAATTCAAAGAATTGGGAACACTGAAAGGACTGAAATCTGTTGCACCTAAACTTTGACTCAAATTAATGAACCAAAAATTTAGTGCAGTTTTACCTGCAAGTATACAGGTGTTGTAGTATCTTACAGGATCGAATCCACAGGGATTGACTTTTGTGATAAAATAAATAAATTCAGATGATGAAACGAAATTACTAAAAGAAACGTACAATCGAATATAAAGATGAAGATTGTAAAATAACTGAATCAAACTAAAATGATAAAATGAATTGATATGGAGAAAGACTAAGATTTCGAGGATCCGTTTAATAATTTATGATATTGTTTCCAATCGATTTATTTTAATAAAACTAGAATAATGATTCCGTTTAATTGGAAGATTTAGCATTTAAGATTAAGAAAAATAGTCGCTTATAATTCAGCGTGAACGATTGATGATTAAAATATTTACAAATCTATTTAAATACCACAGGGATTCCTCAAGCATTCACTGTATTCGAAAATCACAATGAATCAAGATGAGTATATAGATAATCAAAATATCCAATAATAAAATCCTTCAATCGATCAAGCTCGCAGAATAATTTTACGTGGATCCGAAAATAATATTTAAATCATTAAACTTCACCGCTAACCTTAGTATGAAAATTTAGCTAAACATATTTACTACAAGTACTATAGAAATCACATAAATATTATTCATAAAAAAACTAAAATAAAACACAAGAAATACTAGACAATAATTTAGAAACAATAAAATTTAAAACACAGTTGATGCGAATAGAATAAAATCCATGCCATCAATAGAAATGAAGCTAGCCCTTCAACTCCCAACCGACTGACTCCTTTTAAAAACAGCACTGACCCCTGCAAATTTCCTGCATAACACCTCTATGTCCTTCTCTGGAAAATTACAGCTGACATTCCTCAACTCCAGCAACAAGCAACTGACTCTCCTGCCAGCAGAATAAAACAGCCTCTACACGTTTCTTTCACTCACACATCCCACTGACCAACCGACTCTTTAAACTCAAGAAACTCTGACCGACATACCAATCCGCTCCAGAAAATTCTGCTAGTTCACGTCAACTCAAGCACCACCGACTCTAAGAGAATAAACTCACCAAGCAGAAAATTAAGTTCATGCACACCGACTCCAAGCACAGCTCACTCCCTCATCTCCCTCTCCCTCCAATCAAATTAATCCAACTGACTTCCATCTTCAATTTCTCACCTACTCATGCACTGATACTTTCTTTCTAATCCAACGTCCCCCTGTCTATTTTTGGAAACTCCCACGTGCCCCTGCACTTTCAGCAACATCAAACTAATTCTAGCCGATCAATTCCAGCAAATCACGTCCCCACCTATTGACCAACTGACACTCCACTCTCACGTTCCCTCTCTTTAGAAAATTAAGCTGGTCTGGATGTGCCTCTCGCTGACACTCCCTTCCCCAACTAATTCGATTCCTACTCACCTCTTCTCTCTCTCCACATCTTCCCTCCCCCAGCCAGTCTCACTCCAGCCAGGAGGGGAAGCCCCCCCCCCCCCCCCCCCCCCCCCAAAAAAAATGTAACCTTCTTTCCCTTCCACCTCCCAGCCAAGTCTCACTCTAGCCAGGAGGGGCATCCCCACTTCCCCCCGTGTTTATAATTCTGGCCAGCAATATATATATATATATATATACAGCTGCCTCAAGTCATGCCAAACTCCAATCCCAATTCACTCCAGCCGACTTCTCACAAATAATCACCACCAACTCTATCAGTCTCCACAAGTCAAGCACGGCACTTAAATTCAATGTACAACTCCCTCCAATCCAAGTAATGCACGACACCTCTCTTTCTTTCTAATCCAACCACCCTTTTTATTTCTTTTCTCGTGCAACTCTCACCAATCCAAGTCAAGACATTTTAGCCGACATCAAATATTTGATCTTCACATAAAAGTCAAGCCAAATAATAAGAAGCTGCCGCCCAATTACATTCACACTCCACCGAAAATTCATTTTTCTCTTTTCACTTTTGTCATAATTCAGCCCCCTTGTATGACTTTAATGTTGCACCACCAAAAATTCTCAAGCCTTCGTGATTTTCGTTCAACCATAAAGATCGCATGCATCTTGAATAATCAAAGGAAGAAAATAACCACCGAAAGTTATTTATCATTCATCTTCATTTTGTATACTTTTCAGTTGCTCAAATACATCGCTTCATTCTTCTCTTCATTCCTCTCAATTAATATGCACTTTTGGTCAAAAGTTCCAACCGAATCCCATTTGAATTTTATTTAAGCTGAAAATAAGAAGAAGAAAAATAACACTCAAAACTAAACTAAAAGAAAAATAGATTATCAAAAATAGACTATATATGTGAAGAAATATTGTCCCATTAAATCATAGTTATAAAATTAAGCATAAACATAATATTAATCAATTAAAAATTACAACTCGTATTTATGCTTATTAACTATTTTTCCATCTAAAACCAATAATAGTGTCATGAAGAATTTAAAATACATTGGTTTCAAATAGTTAAAACATGCAATATTTCAGCTCAATCAAAATCCAATAATCAAGAATGGAATTCTTGGAAGAAGCCTTTGAGGGATTTCCAACCTCATGTTATTACTAAACTTTTATTAAAATCTTTAAAACCAGAATCATATGAGGCTAGAGCAGAAGGACACAGAAACAATGGAGAATATAATAGCATCTTGATTTTCGGGTTCTTCTGAAAAATAAATAAAAAGGAAAAAGAAAGAACTATATCATATATAAATAGTCAAACAATGAATAGTGAACAGTAAAATTGACTTTTTCACAAATGAGGTCATTATTTCCACAAATTCTTTCGATCTCTTATGTACCTAGCCTTGTAACAACCCAGACAAAGAAACTTGAATCAAGAATTCAAAGAATTGTGAATAATGAATAATGAAATGACTGAAATCTATGCAATTAATACGCTATCCAAACAATAATGACTTGACTTGTACTTGTGGAAATAATGGAATTAGTCCTCCTTAAATGAAGTTACATGTTGGTAATGGACACACTTGTACTTGCACTTCGCGTGCTCTTTTTAATTTGTGAAAATAATGGCCGATTTTTAGGGAGAGACAAAACTTGTTAATATGTTAAATACCTTGCCTTGTAACAACCCAGACAAATAATGTTGAATCAAGAATTCAAAGAATTTTGAAGAATGAAATGACTAAACAATGAAGACCTGATTTGTAGGGAGAAAAAAAAGTTGTTGATATGTTAAGTACGTTGCCTAATAAGAACTCACACACAGAAACTTGAATCAAGAATTCAAAGAATTGTGAATAATGATGATTGAAATCTAAAGATCAAGAATTGAATTCTCGAAAGATGCCTTTGAAGGATTTTCAACCTCGTGTTATTGCTCAACTTCAATTAAAATCCTTTCTACACAGAATCATACGGGGCAATGAGAGAAGTACACGAAAACAATGGAGAATATACTATTGCATCAAGATTTTCTGGTTCTTCCAAAAAATAAATACAAAAGAAAAAGAAAAAATTGGATTATAAATATATGACAAAAACTTTCGATCTCATATGTACCTTGTCTTGTAATAACCCAGACAAATAAATTTGAATCAAGAATTCATAGAATTATCTACAATGAAATGATTGAAATCAAAGATTTAAGAATGGAATTCTTGGAAGAAGACTTTGAGTAATTTCCAAGTACCTCATGTTATTACTAAACTTCTATGAAAATTCTTTCCACACTGAATCATACGAGGCCATGGCCGATGGACACGAAAACAATGGAGAATAAAATATCATCTTGATTTCCGGGTTCTTCTTAAAAATAAATACAAAAGAAAAAGAAAGAACTAGATGATATATAAATAGTCAAACAATATAATTGACTTTTTCACTAATCAGGTCATTATTTCCAAAAGTTCTTTTGATCTCTTATGTACCTAGCCTTGTAACAACCAAGAAATCGAAATTTAATCAAGAATTCAAAGAATTGGGAACACTGAAAGGACTGAAATCCAATAATCAAGAATGGAATTCATGGAAGAAGCCTTCGAGGGATTTCCAACCTCATGTTATTACTAAACGTTTATTAAAATCTTTAAAACCAGAATCATACGAGACCAGGGCAGAAGGACACAAAAAACAATGGACAATATAATAGCATCTTGATTTTCTGGTTCTTCTGAAAAATAAATACAAAAGAAAAAGAAAGAACTATATCACATATAAATAGTCAAACAATGAATAGTGAACAGTAAAATTGACTTTTTCACAAATAAGGTCATTATTTCCACAAATTCTTTCGATCTCTTATGTACCTATCCTTGTAACAACCCAGACAAATAAACTTGAATCAAGAATTCAAAGAATTGTGTATAATGAAATGACTGAAATCTATACAATTAATACGCTATCCAAACAATAATGACCTTACTTGTACTTGTGGAAATAATGGAATTAGTCCACCTTAAATGAAGTTACATGTTGGTAATGGACACACTTGTACTTGCGCTTCGCGTGCTCTTTTTAATTTGTGGAAATAATGGCCCGATTTTTGGGGAGAGAAAAAACTTGTTAATACGTTACATACCTTGTCTTGTAACAATCCAGACAAATAAAGTTGAATCAAGAATTCAAAGAATTTTGAAGAATGAAATGACTAAACAATGAAGACTTGATTTGTAGGGAGAGAAAAAAGTTGTTGATATGTTAAGTACGTTGCCTAATAAGAACTCACACAAAGAAACTTGAATCAAGAATTCAAAGAATTGTGAATAATCATGATTGAAATCTAAAAATCCAGAATTGAATTCTTGAAAGAAGCCTTTCTGGGATTTTCAACCTTGTGTTATTACTCAACTTCAATTAAAATCCTTTCTACACAGAATCATACGGGGCAATGAGAGAAGTACACGAAAACAATGGAGAATATACTATTGCATCAAGATTTTCTGGTTCTTCCAAAAAATAAATACAGAAGAAAAAGAAAAAACTGGATTATAAATATATGACAAAAACTTTCGATCTCATATGTACCTTGTCTTGTAATAACCCAGACAAGTAAATTTGAATCAAGAATTCATAGAATTATCAATAATGAAATGACTGAAATCAAAGATTTAAGAATGGAATTCTTGGAAGAAGACTTTGAGTAATTTCCTAGTACCTCATGTTATTACTAAACTTCTATTAAAATTCTTTCCACACTGAATCATACAAGGCCATGGCAGATGGACACGAAAACATTGGAGAATAAAATAGGATCTTGATTTCCGAGTTCTTCTTAAAAATAAATACAAAAGAAAAAGAAAGAACTAGATGATATATAAATAGTCAAACAATATAATTGACTTTTTCACTAATCAGATCATTATTTCCAAAAGTTCTTTTGATCTCTTATGTACCTAGCCTTGTAACAACCAAGAAATCGAAATTTAATCAAGAATTCAAAGAATTGGGAACACTGAAAGGACTGAAATCCAATAATCAAGAATGGAATTCTTGGAAGAAGCCTTCGAGGGATTTCCAACCTCATGTTATTACTAAACTTTATTAAAATCTTTAAAACCAGAATCATACGAGGCCAGGCCAGAAGGACACAGAAACAATGGAGAATATAATAGCATCTTGATTTTTTGGTTCTTCTGAAAAATAAATACAAAAGAAAAAGAAAGAACTATATCATATATAAATAGTCAAACAATGAATAGTGAACATTAAAATTGACTTTTTCACCAATAAGGTCATTATTTCCACAAATTCTTTCGATCTCTAATGTGCCTAGCCTTGTAACAACCCAAACAAAGAAACTTGAATTAAGAATTCAAAGAATTGTGAATAATGAAATGACTAAAATCTATACAATTAATACGCTATCCAAACAATAATGACCTGACTTGTACTTGTGGAAATAATGGAATTAGTCCTCCTTAAATGAAGTTACATGTTGGTAATGGACACACTTGTACTTGCGCTTCGCGTGCTCTTTTTAATTTGTGGAAATAGTGGCCCGATTTTTGGGGAGAGGAAAAACTTGTTAATACGTTAAATACCTTGCCTTGTAACAATCCAGACAAATAAAGTTGAATCAAGAATTCATACTCGCAGAATATCAGTATAGCCAATCCATCCCGAGGATGATATCAAAACCCAACAGCTTAAACACCACCAAATCAGCATCCAAGAACCTTTCATCAAAATTTAACGGGCATCCCAATGCAACCTTGGAACACCACACCATTTTACCATCGGGTAAAGCCACTACCAATGACTTTAGCAAAGGTTCCGTGACCAAATTAAACATCCGCGCAAACATGGAAGATACAAATGACTGTGAAGCACCGGAATCAAACAAAGTGCAAGCATAAAACTCATATAAACGGACTCTCTCTGAACCAAACACATTAACCCATGAAATCCAAAAACAAAGGAGAAACCAAATACACCAAAAAATTATATCCAACATGAAATTAAATTAAATCCATACCTGTAATTACTCCAGCATCATGGGTCGCTGGCGCCTCATCATCCACATCTCCGGGTGTAACAGCATAAACCCGGGCTTGCACTGGTTGTCTTGGATTTGTTCTTCCTCTGTGCCTACCTCCACGGCTTCCTTGAACTCTGACGGGGTACTCACGAGCAATATGTCCCACTTGGCCGCATCGGTAACACTGGGGTCCACCACTCAGCCGAAACTCACCCTCATGAGCTCTATTACATGTTCCACAAATTGGCACCCGTCCTCCCATACGAACACTTGAGGACGCTTCAGGTCGAGTTCCAGTTCGCTGAATAAATTTCTGAGGTGAACCCAAGCTGCTTCCTTCACCAGAAAAACTACGCCTCTTATGACCCGAAGGGGAGCCCATACACAGATTATTCTCTCGCTCTATAAGGGTGGCCACATCCGCTAAGTCCTGAAAAGTGGATATCCGGTGACTGACCACCATACGGCGTATATCAGGGCGTAGACCCTCCTGGAAACACTCAGCTCGCATCTCCTCTGTGGCGATGAGGTGGGGAGCAAACCGCCCAAGTTCTATAAATATTCGGGCGTACTGTTCCACTATCGTGCTCTCTTGAACCAAATTTGAGAACTCTCTTACCTTTTGCTTCTTTACAGAAGCGGGAAAGAAGCGGTCGTTAAATTCTTTCTTGAAGCGCTGCCAGGTCACAGCGGCAAAAGATCCCAATTCTGATTCCAACATCACCCTCTTGGTATCCCACCAATCAGAAGCGGTGCCTTGAAACAGATAGCTGGCGTAGAGTACTTGTTGCGCCTCGGTGCAACCACACACTTCAAAAGTTCTTTCCAAGTCCTTGATCCACTTTCCAGCTTTAAGTAGATCCTCTTCTCTAGTGAAGTGTGGAGTCTTATGCGCCAGAAAGCGCTCATAGGTGCATCCGGCTTGCACTATGCTACTAGATCCTCCCGGGTATAGCCAAAGCCCTCCCTGATGTAGCCAAGGACCTCCTGGTTGCGGCCAAAGTCATCCTTGTTGATGACAAGGCCCTCCTTGTGGCGGCCAGGGACCCCCTTGTTGTGGCCAAGGTCCTCCTGGTTGTGGCCAAGGCCCTGTCTGCTGTGGCCTAAAATTCTGCTGCATAAACTCTGTCATCTGCCGTATTGCTTGGGCTATGGAGTCATCTCTTGATGCATTGTCCCGTGGCTCCTGAGTAGATTTCCTTGGTCTCACCATTTTTCCTGCCACCACAACCTTTGACCCCCTTTAAGAAAACAAAAACAAAAACAAAAACCAAAGACCAACACCACATAACAAGAAACAAAAAGAAACCAGCTTGTAAAAACATAACTAAATAAATAAAAACAAGCAACCAAGTTCAAACAAATAAAACAAATCAAATAACAACTTTACTTAACATAATTTTTAAAACACAACTTTAAAAACATCCTGGTACTACCTACGGGACATGTGGTTTTACCCAGAGCCAAATCGCTTTGATACCACCTGTGACGCCCCCAAATCCCCATGCACAGACACGGAAAAATCGAGACGTCCGGATGATGACATCACGGGTCATCATCCTATCGACGAGTGTCAAGTATGTGTAAAAGCAACAAATGTGCAAAAAGTAATACGCAGCGGATAACGAAAGTCATGACTAAGTACCAGAATTTTTCTTGTTTCAAACAAAGCTGTTCAAAACATACATAAATAAATATTACAAATCACAAATATAGTTTTAAACCAAATACAAAGCATAAACTTCAGCACCCCGGCGAAGCCGCATCCTCGGGCTCAGCATCTCATCCTCATCCTCGATCTCTGCACCAAAATCTACAGTACCAAAAATGGTGCCGCAGGTAAGTAAAATCCAAACACCACCAGATAAAAACATATAGAACTCAAACAATATGCATGAAATGATGCCAATGCACAAAACCCATAAAATTATATATTTCCACACACGTCAAAAATCCCATTTGGCCCAAAAACATAACCTTTCCAAATATCACGCCAAAAGTCCCATTTGGCCCATATCAAACTCAATCCATTAACCAATTAATCCGTATGTACCATGACCTCCCCTAGGGGTCATCCGCACACCCTGGCTCCAGTATCACACCGCAGGTAATGACCACGCATGTGACACCTAAACGAGCGATGCCCAGTTATGTGCCCCGCGCGTTCGTAGCCAAGCATCCTCTAGCCCCGTGACAACCTAGGGGACGTCACTCAGTTTATTACGCTCCCGAGTGACCAGAGGAGCTCCACCGAAATAATACCCCATTTCGGCTTGGGGTCGTGATACACACGCACCCGAAAATCTACTTATGCCAATAAAACAGGATTTTCTCAAATTAAATAAAACGCATGCGCATGCACGATGTAAATGTGATTTCAATGCACAAAACGATCAACCAACCATAAATCAATAAATCAAGCAACTTCGTCCTCCATCCATCCGACCCCTGAACTCCTCGGACTCAGTCCGGAATCAGCCAACCAACAGCAAATAATTATTGAATGAGGAAAATATATTTAAATCTAAAAGTAGGGTTTGGAAAATACTTACAGCGCTATATGGTATTTTTAGAAAACACGCGGCGTTGCAAACGGCGGAAGGAAAGCAACGTAACAGTGAAATTTCACTGCGACCGTGGGTTGTAAAATACCCACTTTTGAACGGGGACAAACCAAGGCTTGGGATTGATAGGGAATGGTCTAAGGATATTTATGAAACTAGTGGAAGTGGAGTTTGGTCGTGGGTGTCGGCGGAAACGGCGGAGGAAGGGCCGAAATGCCCAAAACGGAAACTAGCTCGTGGGAGCTGTTCCGGTGACTATTAGAGGCCGGAAATGGGTGGGTTAGGTCGGCAAGATGTTGGTGATGAAGTGGTGAAGAGGTGGTGGCCGGAGGTGGAGCGACGGCGGCAGATCGGAGCAAAAACCGCTCGGCTTGAAGGTGGATTTCCGGCTAAACGGCGGCTCCGTTGGTGGTGGAATTTTGTGGGGTGGTTCACCAGAGGGAGGGGAAGATTTTGGTGGGGGTGGTGTGCCGCACGGTGGCCCGCGGCGGTGGTTCCGGGAGGTTGGCTGAAGCGACGCGAGGGAGAGAGAGAGAGAGAGAGAGAGAGAGAGAGAGAGAGAGAGAGAGAGAGAGAGAGAGAGAGAGAGACGGACGGGGGGGTATCGCGCGGGAGGGAAGGGGAAAAAGGAAGAGAAAAAGAAAAAAGAAAGAAAAGAGAAAAAAGAGAAAAAGAAAAAAGGGAAAAGAAAAGATGGAGTGAAGAAATGAGGTCCAATCCTCACTTCGGAAACCAAAACAGATCCGTCGAAAATGACATTAAAAACCGTAAAACGACTAAATAAAATAAACACCGCATCAAATAAATAAAAACCAATTAAAATACATTAATTTAAAATAAATACACCAATATATTAATTAAATTAAAAACAACCCTTCAGTGAAAATACACGTAAAAGCGGGTCGTCACATAAATTCTTTCAACACATAATCATACGAGGCCATGAGAGAAGGACATGAAAACAATGGAGAATATAGTATTGCATCATGATTTTCTTATTCTTCTGAAAAATAAATAGAAAAGACAAAGAAAAAACCGGATGATATATATATGAAAAAACCTTTCGATCTCTTATGTACATTGCCTTGTAACAACCCAGACAAATAAACTTGAATCAAGAATCATTATTTCCACAAATTCTTTCGATCTCTTATGTACCTTACCTTGTAACAACCCAGAAAAATAAAGTTGAATCGAGAATTCAAAGAATTTTGAAGAATGAAACAACTAAACGGTGAAGACCTGATTTGTAGGAAGAGAAAAACATTGTTGATATCTTAAGTACGTTGCCTAATAAGAACTCACACAAAGCAACTTGAATCAAGAATTCAAAGAATTGTGAACAATCAAATGATTGGATTCAACCTTGTGTTATTACTCAACTTCAATTAAAATCCTATCAACACAGAATCATACGAGGCAACGAGAGAAGGACGTGAAAACAATGGAGAATATATTATTGCATCATGATTTTCTGGTTCTTCTGAAAAATAAATACAAAAAAAAAGAAGAAGAAAGAACTAGACCATATATAAATAGTCAAACAGTGAATAGTGAACAGTAAAATTGACTTTTTCACAAATCAAGTTATTATTTCCACAAATTCTTTCGATCCCTTATGTACCTTGCCTTGTAACAACCCAGACAAATAAAGTTGTATGAAGAATTCAAAGAATTTTGAAGAACGAGACGACTAAACAATGAAGACCTGATTTGTAGGGAGAGAAAAAAGTTGTTGATATGTTAAGTACATTGCCTAATAAAAACTCACACAAAGAAACTTGAATCAAGAATTCAAAGAATTGTGAACAATCATGATTGAAATCTAAAAATCAAGAATTGAATTTTTGAAAGAAGCCTTTGAGGGATTTTCAACCTCGTGTTATTACTCAACTTCAATTACAATCCTTTCAACACAGAATCATACGAGGCAATGAGAGGACACGAAAATAATGGAGAATATACTATTGCATCATGATTTTCTGGTTCTTTCAAAAAATAAATACAAAAGAAAAAGAAAAAACTGGATTATAAATATATGACAAAAACTTTCGATCTCATTTGTACCTTGTCTTGTAATAACCCAGACAAATAAACTTGAATCAAGAATTCATAGAATTATCAACAATGAAATGACTGAAATCAAAGATTTAAGAATGGAATTCTTGGAAGAAGACTTTGAGTAATTTCCAAGTACCTCATGTTATTACTAAACTTCTATTAAAATTCTTTCCACACAAAATCTTACGAGGCCATGGTAGATGGGCACAAAAACAATGAAGAATATAATAGCATCTTGATTTCCGAGTTCTTCTTAAAAATAATTACAAAAGAAAAAGAAAGAACTAGATGATATATAAATAGTCAAACAATGAATATTGACCAGTAAAATTGACTTTTTCACAAATCAAGTAATTATTTCCTCAAATTCCTCCTATATCTTATGTATCTTACCTTGTAACAACCGACACAAAGAAACTTGAATCAAGAATTCAAAGAATTGTGAACAATGAAAGGACTGAAATGACCGAAATCTAATCAATTAATGCATTATCCAAGCAATAATGACCTGACTTGTACCTATGGAAATAATGGAATTATTCCTGCTTAAAAGAAGTTACATGTTGGCAATGGACACACTTGTTCTTGCACTTCGTGTTCTCTTTTTAATTCGTGGAAGTAATGTCATGATTTGTAGGGAGAGAAAAAAGTTGTTGATATGTTAAGTACCTTGCCTAGTAACAACTCACGTAAAGAAACTTGAATCAAGAATTCAAAGAATTGAAAACAATGAAATGACAAAAATCCAAGAATCTAGAATGGAATTCTTGGAAGAAGCCTTTGAGGGTTTTCCAACCTCATGTTATTACTCAACTTCAATTAAAATTCTTTCAACACAGAATTATACGAGGCCATGAGAAAAGGACACGAAGACAAAGGAGAATATAGTATTGCATCATGATTTTCTGGTTCTTCCGAAAAATAAATACAAAAGAAAAATAAAAAACTAGATCATATATATATATGAAAAAAGCTTTCGATCTCTTATGTACCTTCCTTGTAACAACCCAGACAAATAAACTTGAATCAAGAATTCAAAGAATTGTGAACAATGAAAAGACTGAAATCCAAGAACCAAGAATGGAATTCTTGGAAGAAGCCTTTGACGAATTTCCAAGTACCTCATGATATTACTAAATTTCTACGGCATGGGAGGGGCTGATATTTGGTGGGGAGGTTCATCGGCCAGAGGGGGAACTTTCTGGGTGGGTGGTGCCGGCCACGTCGCCGGCGAGCAGTGGTTCTGGGCTTGGGAGCTGGACGGCGACGGAAGAGAGAGAGAGAGGTCGTGCGCGCGGGAGAGAAAGAAGAAAGAAGAAAAGAAAACGAAGAAAAAAAGAAAAGAAAAAGAAAAAAAGGGAAAAGGGAAAAAGAAAAAAGAGAAAAGAAAAGATGGGGAAAAGAAATGAGGTCCAATCCTCACCTCCGGAATCCAAAAACTGATCCGACAAAAACAAATTTAAAAACCATAAAGCGACTAAAATAAATTAAACATCACATCAAACTAAAATATAATAAATAACTAATAAAAACTAAGAACTAAATTTTAAATCCAAAAAAAAAATAAACTAAATTAAATTACACAACAATTTAAATTCAAAACGATAATTAATATAAAGAAAGCTCCACAAAACAAATATCACAACTAAATAAATCTAATTAAAATACAATGATTTAAAATAAAAGAACTAATAATATTAATTAAATTAAAATACTCCTTCAGTGAAAATACACGTAAAAACGGGATGTCACAAATATTCTCTTCATCAATTGAACAACCTTGGAAACATTTAAATACCTTTGTTCAAATTATTAAATCAAATGGATTAGTAGTTTCATCATCTAAAGTTAAATTATTTCAAAATAAGATTAGGTTCCTTGGACATTACAGAGTAATACTTTTTAAAAGAAAAGAAAAAACTTTTCCTTTCAGTATGGTTATTGGCAGTCATCTCTGATCATAACTTTAGTTAGAAAGACATCTTTATACCATCTAAAATTAGATAATTGAGGACATCTTAAATTGATAAATAAATCACTAGTTCTTTCTTTAAATTGAACGGGATCACCTACAAAATATTTTGTTAATAAAAATATTAGAGTATTAACATCATCTTCTAGGGCCCAAATTAACATATGAAATGAAGATTTCTCTAAACTCAAGCCCATTACTAACTACACTACAAGTCCATTAAGAGTAATACAAAAGCCATAAAATGGAATTCATGAAATAGCCATGCAGTGGCCCATGGGCCCTACTATCAGTGTAATCTGGGCTTAGTCATGTAAGCTCAACTATGACAAACCTTCTCCCTTCAAAGCACCTTGCCCACAAGGTGCAAATAGGCTTCTTTGAGTATGTCTCATTTTTATTTATTGGATTCTTCACAATGTTGGAGTTCAACACCCCGTATGTAATGAAAAAATCTAATCCGTATAAAAGCCTTGCCCACAAGAAGTACCCAGACACTACAAGTAAATTTACCACCAAAAAGAAATATATTATGCCACGAAGAAGTAATTTAGAGGTTACACGAAACACCCTGCTCCCTAAGGTTAATAATAAATTTATTCTTTTAAAGATCTAGGGAGCCAGAGTGCTACTACTGACCTTAACTTAAAAATATTTTCTTTTATTCTGAAGAAAGCACCAAGTACAAAGATTTTATAAATAAACTTAAATCTTTATTAAAATACTTAGATCATAAGAGAGAGTATGCTAAAGCATTTATTAAAATTTCTCAAAATCTGTGCCATAAAACTTATAACTTAAAATCTCTATACATGATCTAGACCATTGTCACGCCTCACTGGACTAAATCTCATCCTACAACTCTACATGCATAAATATTTAGATTCAGAGTGGTTTAAAAACATAAAGCAACTAAAATGAGACGATGACTCAGTAAGAAACCTATCATAATGTAAACATACTTAACACAAGGTTTTTCATACAATATTTCATGCTGAGTACTTAAAATTATGATTATTCATACGAATGTGTTATGACATACATGACTTATGTTGACTTATCTTACTTATCAAATTAATCCACACACAACCCTATGTGCAAGGTTGTACATCGACCCCATATATATCCCGCTGCAGCAAGGGGAGCGCTAATAGTATTCTAGCATACTATGGTGGGCCATCTCTGTGAATCCCCCAAATCCCACGTACGGACACGTGGAAACCGAGACGTTGGGATGATGACAACACGGATCACCACCTTATCGCCAAGTGCCAAGTGTGTGTATATGCAACAAGTGTGCAAATAAAACACGCAGCAGATAATAAAAGTCTTATAACTAAGTACCAAAATTTTTCTTTGTTTAATACAAACCCATTCAAAACATACATAATAAAATATTACAAGTCACAAATATTATTTCAATACCAAACTACAAGGAATGACACTCTAAATCAATACTCCGGCGGAGCCGCCTCCTTAGGCTTAGCCTCCTCAGGCTCAACCTCCTCAAAATCTATATCAAAATCTACGGTACCAAAATGGTGCCGCAGGTAAGTAAAGATTCAAACGCCACAAGATAAAAACATATTATACTCAACAATATGCATGAAAGAATGCCAAATGCACATATCCCATAAAATCTCAGTTTTCCACGAATGCCAAAATCCCATTTTGGCCCAAAAGATATCCTTTAAAACCAGTCCTTTCCATTATCCCAGATAATGGTACAAATCAAGAAACCACCATTTTTCCAGAAAATGGATCACAAAACCTCAAACATAACCTGGCCATTTTCCCAAAAAATGGCCTGTATCCAATAACCAAAACCGATTTCAATTATTGCATGCACCAGGATCTCCCCTAGGGATCATCCGCACACTCTGGCTCCTGTGCCACATCGCAGGTAACGACTACGCGTGTGACATCTAAACGAGCGATACCCAGTTCTCGCGCCCAGCGCGTACTTAGACCAGGTCATCCTCTAATCCCCGCCAGCCTAGGAACCACGGAGTCGACACGACAACGCTATAATAAATAGAGTTTGAAAAATACTTACAGCGCTATAAGATAATTTTTGAAGGATCACAATGTTGCAAACGGCAGAGAAAAAGCAACGTAACAGTGTAAAATACATTGTGGCCGTGGGTTGTAAAATACCCATTTTCGAACGGGGACAAACCAAGACTTGAAATTGATAGAGAATGGCCTAGAGGGGTTTATGAAGCTATTGGAAGTGAGAGTTGGCCATGAGTGGCGGCGCACGGTGGAGATCGGCCAAATTTGAGGAAAAGAGGCCGAGGGAGAGTGAGAGCTATACACAACTCCGTTGGCCATGAAATTTCTTAGGGAAGGTCATGGTGATGAGAGGAACAAGATGGTGGTGGTGAAACACCATGGGTGGCCGTGTACGGCGGCGTACGGTGGTGCAACCGAAACTCTAGCTATGGAGACTCATCGGAGAAAAAGAGAGAGTTAGGGGAAAAGAAAGACATGGGAAGGAAGCTCTTGATGTGGTGAATCCATTAGTAGTGCTTGGTGGCTAATTTGGCCATGTATGGTGGCTCAAAGAGGAGAAAAAAGCTTGAAGACCCATTTGTTTAGAGGAGAAAAGAGAGAGATTGGGTGGCTGGTGTAGCACACCACTGGTGCAGTAAAACTCGCCGGTGTGGGAGGGACATGCCGGAGGTGGAGGTGGGTCACGGGGCTGGAGGTGGCGCCGGCTGGGAGCTTGGACAGAACGGTTGGAGAGAACACGGCGGCATGGCTGGACGTGCACGAGGGAGAGAGAAGAGAGAGAAAAAAAAAAGAAAAAGAGAAAAAGAAAAAGAGGAGAAAAGAAAAAGGAAAGAAAGAAAGTGAGATCCAGTTCTCACATCTTGAGTCAAAAAACTGATCAACCGAAAACAATTTTAAAAGCTATAAAACGATTAAAATAATTTAAACACCACATCAAGCTAAAATATAATGAATAACTAATAAAAACAACAACATAATTTTAAATTCAAAAGCAAACTAAAATAAATTATACAGCAATTTGAAATCAAAATGATAATTAATATTAAGAAAGCTCCACAAAACAAATATTACAACTAAATAAATCTAATTAAAATACAATAATTTAAAATAAAAGAACTAATATTTTAATTAAATTAAAATACTCCTTTAGTGAAAATACACGTAAAAAGGGGATGTCACAACCTCCATGACTTGCACATCCACCCAAAATCGCATTGGTACCATACATCTAAATGGCCATCTTATTAATTGGTCTGGTCTTATCTTATACTTGGTCATAAGAAAGCTTATGTGTCTTATGCAATGTGAGATTATACATACATAACTGTAATATGTGGAATGAAACATGATGAATGTCGTGCTTGCAAATATCATAACATACGTGATACATAAACATTGGCTTCCAAGCAACTGGCTTTAATAATAATATATATAACTAGCTAACGTATGGTAATACTAATTTATAATCAAGCTACTTACCTCGCAACGTTAATCTAATTTTTCAGCACGAAATCATTCACACGAACCAGAAAGAAAGAGAAAATGTGAGAGATATTGTGAGATGAATGAGGTAGTTAGCTATTGGTGCGGTGAATGTAGGACATGCCCTGTGCTAGACTGGGTATCTTGGGCTCTGCTATTACACTTATAGAGGTTTATAACTTTTCCAAATAACACACAAAATGGAAGATATTTATAGAGAAATTTGGGAGAAGGTGCAGACGAGTTTGAGTTGGACTCAGTTAATACATGTAGTGATAATAATCTACTGAACACTTAGTCGTGATCATCTAAGAAGAAAGTTAAATTTAAAAATATGATCTAGTAGTTCATTCAATGTAGGATTGGCAGTGACTGTGAATGCGTAGGGGATTTCTATCAGTGATGATTTTAAACTAAAACAAATTTGTAATGGCCAATTTTTAAATTCTAAAAGGAATCCAACTCGTTCAATAAATAATAAATAAAATTTAACCTAGTTATTAAACCCAATTAAAACTCTTAATCAACCTCAATAATTTGTTGCTCTTAAGCTTATCCAATATAACTCATTAGGTCAAATAAAAATTATCAATATTCTGATCTTAGAATTATTTGACAGGGTTGTTACAAACTCTCATCATAAGAGTACCACCAATCATCGTGAAATACCATACACCACACATAAATCTATGTCATAACTTCAAAATCCACTAAATTCATCCATAATTTTTTAAAATAAAACTCTATAAAATATAATACTATTTCCTTATGAGCAAGATGTGTGACACCCCCAAATCCCCACGCACGGACACGGGGAAATCGAGACGTCTGGATGGTGACATCGCAGGTCACCACCCTAACGACGAGTGCCAAGTGTGTGTATAAACAACAAATGTGCACGAAGAAACACGCAGCGAATAGCAAAGTCATAAACTAAGTACCAGAATTTTTTCTTGTTTAATACAAAACTGTTCAAATCATACATAATAAAATATTACAAACTACAAATATAGTTTCAAACCAAATACAAAGCATAAACTTCAACTCAGAATTCCAGCAGAGCCGCATCCTTGGCCTCAGCCTCCTCCTCCTCCTCGATCTCTGTATCAAAATCTACGTTACCAAAAATGGTGCCGCAGGTAAGTAAGACCCAAACGCCACAAGATAAAAACATATAAACTCAACAATATACATGGATGAATGCAAATGCACATGTCCCACAAAAACTACGTATTTCCACGCACGCCAAAAATCTCATTTGGCCCAAAAACATAACCTCACCATTACCCCCAATAATGGCCCAAAACCAAACCATCAAAGCGCTGTAGGCGGGAATCGCAGGTGGGACTCTACCACCATCCCTGCTCACCACCGTCCCTACGCGTGCACCGTAGGCGAGAATCACAGGCGGGATTCTACCACCGTCCCTGCTTACCACCATCCCTACGCGCGCACCGTAGGCGGGAATCACAAGCGGGATTCTACCACCATCCCTGTTTACCACCATCCCTACACGTGCCTCTGACTCAAACCAGCCAATCCAACCTTTCACATATACCATAAATCATTTCTCGCTTACAAGCCCAGCTTTCACTTTTCAAACACATGTAATGCCACTACACGAAAAAATCCGATTTTTCCTTTTTAAACGTGAACATGCGTGCACTATACAATGCAAACATCAAGGCACAAAATCTCCTACAAATATCAACATCACCCAAACAACTCCATTCTCAATCCATCCGACCCCCGAACTCCTTGGACTCAGTCCGGAATCAACCAACCAATCCAACAAATAATTATTGTAAGAGAAAAATATATTTAAATCTAAAAGTAGAGTTTGGAAAATACTTACAGCGCTATACGGTATTTTTGAAAGTTTGCGGCGTTGCAAATGGCGGAGGAAAAGCAACGTAACAGTGTATTTTACACTGTGGCCGTGGGTAATAAATTACCTACTTTCGAACAGGGACAAACCAACACACGAAATTGATAGGGAATGGCCTTGAGATGTTTATGAAGCTAAAGGAAGTGAGTTTTGGCCTTGGGTGATGGTGTAAACGGTGGTGGAAAGTCAAAAAGGGGCTAAACAGAGTTGAGCTCGTGGGAGCTGCTCCGGCAACGGATCGGGACCTAAATTGGGTGGGTTAGGACAGCAAGAGGTAGAGGATGAAGTTGTGAAGAAATGGTGGCCGGAGGTGGAGCGACAGCGCCGAAAAAGCTCAAAAACCGTGTGGCTTGGAGGAGCTCGTGGCAGCTAACGGTGGCTCGGATGGAGGTGAAACTTGGTGGGAATGTTCACCGATGGAAGGGGAAGAAAACTGGGTGGGTGGTGTACTACATGGCAGCCGGATGGCGGCGGTCTGGGCTGGTCAACAGGCGGCGACAGGAAGGGGAGAAAAGGAAGCAGCGCGTGCACGGGAGAAGAGAAAAAGAAGAAGAAAAAAAAAGAAAGAAGAAGGAAAGAAAAGGAAAAAGGAAAAAGGAAAAAAAGGAAAAAGAAAAAAAAAGAGAGAAAAGAAAAGAAATGAGGTCCAATCTTCACTCTGGAAACCAAAAACTGATCCGCCGAAAACGATTTTAAAAATCGTAAAACGACTAAAATAAATTAAACACCATGTCAAATAAAATAAAACCGATTAAAATACAATAAATTAAAATAAAAGAGATAATATATAATTAAATTAAAAACAACTCCTTCAGTGAAAATACACGTAAAAACGGGTCATCACATCCTCCCCCCTTAAAACAAATTTTGTCCTCGAAATTTACAAGATCAACCATCAGCGTCGAAAGGATACAAGATACAACTCCGAACATATTTGAGAAATACATATCATCAACAACTCCCAACAAATTCCAACAGTTATTATCTTCATACCATAACTTGTTAATATCAACGACGTCTCTGCTTTACCTTCCAAACTTCCATCATATTCCAACTTTGGTAACCTAACAGCCATTTCCAAAGTTAACCATCAATAAATAAAATTTGCATGACCAAAAGATTAATCTCCCATTAAAACTCCGAATCACTAGTAATTCCTCAAAATCAATACAAAATTTGAATATCTAGGTATCTCCAAAAATCATGCTTTCGCGCGCACTCTGATAACTCACTAAAATACATAAAGGCTATATCCTCAAAAAAAATTAACATCATGAAGTACAAGCTCAATTCACACCTAATCACAAGAAAACCTTTACCACATTTATCTAGAAAATAATATACCTCCAAAACTACAATTCTCCACTCATTCCTCAGTGGGCTCTCATTGCCCTAATCAACCTCCAAGCCCCAAATTGAAAACACATAACATCATCCCAAAATACACCTACCTCTTCTAAAGATAAGGAACATATCCAAAAGGCCCAAGTCCTTCCCGGCCAACCAACGTGAGCGCCTATAACTTCTATCTGATATCCCACAGTTCAAGCTCATTACCTATATTTTGAATAACATATACTCTTGCAATATCTAACTCACTATAAACTACCATTGACTTCAAGTCGCAATTAATTCTCAAGATAAACACAGCAATTGTTACAAACCATCATCCCAATGGGTAAACCGCTTCGACTGCACATTCCGTTCAACTTACCAAACAACTCAAAGCCAAAATCTCTTGAATTTAATATTATCACACATATTCCTCTTCAACTCCTACCAAGCCAAAAATAGATAAGACTAGGACTAGCACTCTCCGAAATCCATACACACGTACCATTACTACTCGTCGATCTCATGCACTCCTAGCCAACACCAAAAATCATTCAAACGTACAAGTGATCCATTCCCAAAAGTCTACGGATCATATAGCCTCAAATTCAATCGTATTCAATACCAACACAAAGTCTACTATTTTCAACACCCTAATGGACCTACATCTTTCGAATCGATAGAATCATTTCCTAAGATCTGCTACTACAACCTCGAGTTAACAATAATTATTTTCTAAACTAGCTCGATATCTTCAATCCTCAAAGAAATCTATGCTAGAAAAAATTTTCATATCAATAACTCAACTCTAATCAACCCCATTTTAATGGTTACTAACTAATCACTCACAAGAGTAGATCAAGCTACAGCACTAAGTCTGTAAAATTAAGAACTCAATTCTTATTATAAACCAGTCCTTCAACTCTACAATTCTAAAACCTTAAATCAAATAAGAATCATCTTCCGGAACTTCTAAGATCAAAGAACTTACATCCCACAATAGAAAAATCGACTCCCAAATCTTCAAATTCTAAAACATTAGTAGGTAATAAATCATTTTCTGATATTCCCAAGATTGGTGGCTTTAATCCAAAACATTCACCTTAAAAGCTTGTAAAATCTAAAACCCCAATTTCCACCAAATTACTCATCCGAATCACAAAAGCTAAAACTCAACATTTAATTATTTCCCCCCCCCCCTCCAAAGTTTGTCGAACCTAAAACCTTAATTACCATAAACTTATTTTCCTAAAATCTATAAGGCCCCAAAATTTAAAACTTTAATGAAACTTCATAAAATCTATCCTTGAAATTTGTTGAACTTACAACCTACTACGTTATAGACCATTTCATAAACTCCACGGAATTAAAGAACTCAATTATTCTACTTCCCTAAAAGATCACCCAGATCATGCCATTCTCTCCAAGCCTCGATAATATATATATATATATATATATATATATAAAAGAAACAAAACCACACAAGGTGTTCATCACGAAGGATTAGATTAGACCCATACCTGACATGACTCCAGCATTTTGAGTCTCCGTAACCTCGCCTCCAACGGTACCAGGAGTCACTGTGTACATTCGAGCCCGAGCTAATTGCCTCTGGTTAGCTCTACCACTGCGACGAGCTCCACGGCTTTCTTGAACTCGACTAGGGCATTCACGAGCAAGATGCCCCATCTGACCGCATTCAAAACATTGGTTACTACCCAAACGACACTCGCCTTCATGAGCTCTATTACATCTTCCACAAACTGGCACTCGTCCTCCCATACGCACTCCTGAGGCTGCTAATGGTCGAGTCCTGGTCCGCTGAACAAACTTCTGAGGTGAACCCGAACTACTTCCTTCATCAGAAAAACTCTGCCTCTTATATCCTGGAGGGGAGCCATACTCAAATTATTCTCTCGCTCTACAAGAGTGGCCACATCCACTAAATTCTGAAAAGTAAATATCTGGTGGCTAACCACCATTCGGCGTATATCAGGACGTAGACCCTCCTGGAAATGCTCGGCCTGCATCTCCTCCGTGGCGATGAGGTGGGGAGCAAATCGCCCAAGTTCTATAAATTTCTGGGTGTACTATTCCACAGTCATGCTCCCTTGGACCAAGCTTGAGAACTCTCTTGCTTTTTGCTGCCTTACAGAAGCGGGAAAGAAGCGATCATTAAACTCTTTCTTAAATCGCTGCCAAGTCACAACGGCTAAAGATCCCAACTCTGACTCCAGCATTACTCTCTTGGTATCCCACCACTAAGAAGCAGTGCCTTGCAACAGATAGCTGGCTTAGAGTACTTGTTGTGCCTCAGTGCAACCACATACTTCAAAGGTTTTCTCTAGATCTTTGACCCACTTTCCAGCCCATAGTGGATCCTCTTCTTCCGTGAAGGGTGGAGTTCTATGTGCTAGAAAGCGCTCATATGTGCATCCAGTTTGCACCATTCCACTAGGCCCTCCTTGTTGCCAAGGCCCTCCTTGTTATGGCCAAGGGCCTTCTTGTTGTGGCCAAAGCCCTTCTTGTTGTGGCCAAGGCCCTCCTTGTTGGGGCCTAAAATTCTGCTGCATGAACTCAGTCATCTGTCGTATTGCTTGGGCTATGGAATCATCTCTCGGTGTATCGTCCCGAGGCCCTTGAGTAGATTTTCTTGGCCTCACCATTTTTCCTACCACAACACAACCTTTGACCCCCTTTTAGAAAAACAAATAAAACCAACAACGTAAAACCAAAAAAAAAAACCACATAACAAGAAACAAAAAGAAACCAGCATGCAAAAACATAACTAAATAAATAAAAACAAGCAAACAAACTCAAACAAATAAAACAAATAAAACATGTCAAATAGCAACTTTACTTAAAATAAATTTTAAAACACAACTTCAAAAAAACATTCTGGTACTACACCTATGGGACATGTGGTTTTACCCTGAGCCAAATCGCTCTGATATCACTTGTGACACCCCCAAATCCCCACGCACGGACACGGAGAAATCAAGACGTCTGGACGGTGACATTGCGGGTCACCACCCTAACGACGAGTGCCAAGTGTGTGTATAAGCAACAAATGTGCACGAAGAAACACACAGCGAATAGCAAAGTCATAAACTAAGTACCAGAATTTTTTCTTGTTTAATACAAAACTGTTCAAATCATACATAATAAAATATTACAAACTACAAATATAGTTTCAAACCAAATACAAAGCATAAACTTCAACTTAGAACTCCGGCAGAGCCGCATCCTCGGGCTCAGCCTCCTCCTCCTCCTCGATCTCTGTATCAAAATCTACGGTACCAAAAATGGTACCGCAGGTAAGTAAGACCCAAACGCCACAAGATAAAAACAAATAAACTCAACAATATGCATGGATAAATGCAAATGCACATGTCCCACAAAAACCACATATTTTCACGTACGCCAAAAATCTCATTTGGCCCAAAAACATAACCTCGTCATTATCCCCGATAATGGCCCAAAACCAAACCATCAAAGCACTGTAGGCGGGAATCGCAGGCGGGACTCTACCATCATCCCTGCTCACCATCATCCCTACGCGTGCACCATAGGTGAGAATCACATGCGGGATTCTACCACCATCCATGCTTACCACTATCCCTACGCGTGCACCGTAGGCGGGAATCACAGGCAGGATTCTACCACCGTCCCTGTTTACCACCATCCCTACACGTGCCTCTGACTCAAATCAGTCAATCCAACATTTCACATATACCATAAATCATTTCTCGCTTACAAGCCCAGCTTTCATTTTTCAAACACATGTACATGCTTGCCACTACACGAAAAAACCCGATTTTCCCTTTTTAAATATGAACATGCGTGCACTATACAATGCAAACATCAAGGTACAAAATTTCCAACAAATATCAACATCACCCAAATAACTCCGTTCTCAATCCATCCAACCCCCGAACTCCTCGAACTCAGTCCGGAATCAACCAACTAATCCAACAAATAATTATTATAAGAGCAAAATATATTTAAATCTAAAAGTAGAGTTTGAAAAACACTTACAGCGTTATACGGTATTTTTTGAAAGCTCGCAACATTACAAACGGCGGAGGAAAAGTAACGTAATAGTGTATTTTACACTATGGTCGTGGGTAATAAATTTCCACTTTTGAACGGGAACAAACCAAGACACGAAATTGATAGGGAATGGCCTTGAGATGTTTATGAAGCTAAAGAAAGTGAGTTTTGGCCGTGGGTGGTGGTGGAAACGGCGGTGGAAAGCCAAAAGGGGCTGAATGGAGTTGAGTTCGTGGGAGTTGTGATGACCCGTTTTTACGTGTATTTTTACTGAAGGGTTGTTTTTAATTTAATTAATATATTGGTTTATTTATTTTAAATTATTGTGTTTTAAATTGGTTTTTAATTTATTTGATGTTGTGTTTAATTTATTTAGTCATTTTACAGTTTTTAATCTCGTTTTCGGCGGATCTATTTTTGTTTCCGGAGTGAGAACTGGACCTCATTTCTTTTCCCTTATCTTTTCTTTTTCTCTTTTCTTTTTCTTATTCTTTCTCTTTTTCTTCTTTTTCTTTTTTTTTTCTCTTCCTCCTTGGTTCTCTCCCGCGCGAGACTCTCTCTCCACACCATTTCTGTTCGTTTTCTCTCTCCACCCAGAACCACCGTCGCCGGCCACCGTGCGGCACACCACCCACCCAGTTTTCTTCCCCTCTGGCCGGTGATCACTCCCACCAAGTTTCACCGCCATCCGAGCCGCCGTTTAGCCAGAATAGTCACTCAAAGTCGAACGGCGATTTGCCGCCGTTGCTCCACCTCCGGCCACCACCTCTTCACCACTTCATCACCGACTCCTTGCCATCCTAACCCACCAATTTCCAGCCTCAATACATCGCCGAAACAGTCTCCACGAGCTAGCTTTCTGATTTGGATATTTTGGCCTTCTTCCGCCCTTTTCGCCGCCACCCACGGCCAAACTCCACTTCCCTTAGCTTCATAAACATCCCTAGACCATTTCCTATCAATCCTGAGCTTTGGTTTGTCCCCGTTCAAAAGTGGGTATTTTACAACCCACAACCACAGTGAAATTTCACTGTTACGTTGCTTTTCTTCTGCCGTTTGTAACGCTGCGAGCTTTCGAAAAATACCATGTAGCGCTGTAATTATTTTCCAAACTCTACTTTTAGATATAAATATATTTTACTCTTACAATAATTATCTGGTAGTTGTTTGATTCCGGACTGAGTCCGAGGAGTTCGAGGGTCGGATGGATGGAGGACGGAGTTGCTTGATTTATTGATTTATGGTTGGTTGGTTGTTTTGTGCATGGAAATTTCATTTACATGGTGCATGCATGTGCATTTTATTTTAATTGAGAAAATCTCATTTTATTGGCTTAAATGGATTTTGGGAGCATGTGTCTCACGAGCCCAAGCCGGGATGGGTTATTATCTCGGTGGAGCTCCTCTGGTTACTTAGGAGCGTAATATACTGAGTGACATCCCCTGAATTGTTGCTGGGCAACGACGGGAGCGGGGGCTAGAGGATGCTTGGCTACGAACGCGCCGGGCGCAGAACTGGGCATCGCTCTACGCACCGACTCCGTGGCCCTTCGTTGGCGAGGGCTAGAGGATGCTTGGCTATGAACGCGCGGGCCGTGGAACTGGGCATCGCTCATTTAGGTGTCACACGCGTGGTCGTTACCTGCGGTGTGACACAGGAGCCAGGGTGTGCGGATGACCCCTAGGGAAGGTCATGGTACATACAGATTAATTGGTTAATGGTTTGAGTTTGATATGGGCCAAATGTGACTTTTGGCGTGATATTTTGAAAGGATATGTTTTTCAGCCAAATGAGATTTTTGGCCTGTGTGGAAAAATATGATTTTATGGGTTTTGAGCATTAGCATCCTTTCATGCATATTGTTTGAGTTTTATATATTTTTATCTAGTGGTGTTTGGATTTTACTTACCTGCGACACCATTTTTGGTTCCGTAGATTTTGATACAGGGTTCGAAGAGGAGGAGGAGGCTGAGCCCGAGGATGCGGCTCCGCCGGAGTTCTGAGTTAAAGTTTAAGTTTTGTTGTTGGTTTAAAAATATATTTGTGTTTTGTAATATTTCTTTACGTATGTTTTAAACAGCTTTGTATTAAATTAAGAAAAATTCTGGTACTTAGTTATTGACTTTGCTTTTCGCTGCGTGTTTCTCGTGCACATTCGTTGCTTATACACACACTTGGCACAGGGTGGTGACCCGTGATGTCATCATTCGGACGTCTTGATTTTCCCGTGTCCATGCTTGGGGATATAGAGGCGTCACAAGTGGTATCAGAGCGGTTTGGCTCTGGGTAAAACCACATGTCCCGTAGGTAGTACCAGAATGTTTTTAAAGTTGTGTTTTAAAAATTATGTTAAGTAAAGTTGCTATTTGATTTGTTTTATTTGTTTGAACTTGTTTGCTTGTTTTTATTTATTTAGTTATGTTATTGCATGCTGGTTTCTTTTTGTTTCTTGTTATGTGGTGTTGGTTTTGGTTTTTGGTTTTATTTGTTTTCTTAAAGTGGGTCAAAGGTTGTGTTGTGGCAGGAAAAATGGTGAGACCAAGGAAATCTACTCAAGAGCCACGGGACAATGCATCAAGAGATGACTCCATAGCTCAAGCAATATGGCAGATGATGGAGTTCATGTAGCAGAATTTTAGGCCACAGTAGGCAGGGCCTTGGCCACAATAAGGAGAACCTTGGCCACAACAAGGGGGTCCTTGGCCACAACAAGGGGGTCCCTGTCCACAACAAGGAGGGCTTTGTCCACAACAAGGAGGGTTTTGGCCACAACCAGGAGATCCTTGGCCACATCAGGGAGGGCCTTGGCTATACCCAGGAGGGCCTAGTGGCATGGTGCAAGCTGGATGCACTTATGAGCGCTTTCTGGCGCATAGAACTCCACATTTGACTGGAGAAGAGGATCCACTTCAAGCTGGAAAGTGGATCAAGGACTTGGAAAGAACTTTTGAGGTGTGTGGTTGCACCGAGGCGCAACAAGTACTCTACGCCAGCTATCTGTTGCAAGGCACCGCTTCTGATTGGTGGGATACCTAGAGGCTAATGCTGGAATCAGAATTGGGATCTTTCGCCGCTGTGGCCTGGCAGCGCTTCAAAAAAGAGTTTAATGATCGCTTCTTTCCCACTTCCGTAAGGAAGCAAAAGGCAAGAGAGTTCTCAAATTTGGTCCAAGGGAGCACGACAGTGGAACAGTACACCTGAAGATTTATAGAACTTGGGCGATTTGCTCCCCACCTCATCGCCACAGAGGAAATGCGAGCTGAGCATTTCCAGGAGGGACTACGCCCTGATATACGCTGTATGGTGGTCAGTCACCAGATATCCACTTTTCAGGACTTAGTGGATGTGGCCACCCTTGTGGAGTGAGAGAATAATCTGAGTATGGGCTCCCCTCCGGGACATAAGAGGCTAAGTTTTTTTGGTGAAGGAAGCAGCTCGGGTTCACCTCAAAAATTTATTTAGAGGACTGGAACTTGACCGCAAGCATCCTTAGGTGTTCGTATGGGGAGGACGGGTGCCAATTTGTGGAGTTTGTAATAGAGCTCATGAGGGCGAGTGTCGGCTGAGTGGTGGACCCCAGTGTTACCAATGCGGCCAAGTGGGACATATTGTTCGTGAGTGTCCCGTCAGAGTTCAAGGAAGCCGTGGAGGTAGACGCGGTGGAAGAACAAATCCAAGACAAGCAGTGCAAGCCCGAGTTTATGCTGTCACACCTGGAGATGTGGATGATGAGGCACCAGCGACCCATGATGCTGAGTAATTACAGGTATGGGTTTAATTTAATTTTATGTTGGATTTGATTTTTGGTATGCTTTGATTTCTTTGTGTATTTAGATTTCATGGGTTTATGTGTTTGGTTTAGGGAGAGTCCGTTTATATGAGTTTTATGCTTGCACTTTGTTTGATTCCGGTGCATCACAGTCATTTGTATCTTCCACGTTTGCTCGAATGTGTAATTTGGTCTCGGAACCTTTGCCGAAGTCATTGGTAATGGCTCTAGCCAATGGTGAAATGGTGTGGTGTTCCAAGGTTGCTTTGGAATGCCCATTAAATTTTGATGGAATGTTCTTGGATGTTGATTTGGTGGTGTTTAAGCTGTTGGATTTTGATATCATCCTCGAGATGGATTGGCTATACTGATATTCTGCGAGTATTAATTGCAGAAGTCGGATAATTAGCTTTCAGCTTCCAGATGGTGATTGTCTGGAATTTACGGGAAGTAAGCTAAAAGAAAAGCCAGTAATTATATAGGCAATTCAAGCAAGACGAGAGATTGCATGGGAAGCGGAAGCCTTCTTAGTTCAGATGGTGTCTACGTCGTCTGAGAAGAAATCTTTGATAGACATTCCCGTTGTAGAAGAATTTCCAGACGTGTTTGTGGATGACTTGCCTGGACTACCCCCTATTCGAGAAATGGAGTTTGTTATAGACTTAGAACCTGGAGCGGCTCCTGTACATAAAGCTCCTTACCGCATGGCACCAGCTAAATTAAAAGAGTTGAAGACTCAGTTACAAGAGCTGGTAGATAAGGGGTTCATTCAACCAAGTACTTTGTCGTGGGGTGCGCCAGTGCTGTTTGTTAAAAAGAAAGATGGAACCCTCTGTATGTGCATTGATTATCGAGAATTAAATAAGGTGACCATCAAGAATAAATATCCTCTCCCACGAATCGATGATTTGTTTGATCAGCTTCAAGGAGCAGCTGTGTTCTCGAAGATAGATTTGAGGTTGGGATACTACCAGTTGAGGATCAGAGACAAAGATGTGCCCGAAACTACTTTCAGGTCGAGATATGGGCATTATGAATTTAAGGTGATGCCGTTTGGATTAGCCAATGCCCCTGCTGCTTTCATGGATTTAATGAATCGAGTATTTCGACCTTATATGGATTCCTTTGTGGTAGTATTCATTGATGATATTCTGATTTATTCACGAGATATTGAAGAGCATGTGTATCATCTTCGTCTAGTTCTTGGGAAATTGAGAGAACACCAGTTGTATGCCAAGCTCAGCAAGTGTGAATTCTGGTTGGAGGAAGTCAGATTTCTTGGGCATGTGATATTTCGAGACGGAGTGGCTGTTGATCCTAGTAAGGTGGAAGCCATTTTGTCATGGCAGCGTCCGACTACAGTGCGTGAGATCTGGAGTTTCTTAGGACTTGCCGGATATTACCGAAGATTTGTAGAGGGATTTGCTCACCTATCCAGACCTCTCACAGCTTTGACTCGGAAGAATGCAGAATTTGTTTGGTCAGATAAGTGTGAGAAAAGCTTCCAAGAATTGAAAAATAGGTTGACAACTGCACCAGTGTTAGCGCTCCCAGAACCGCATAAGCCATTCGTAGTCTTCAGCGATGCGTCTAAATTCGGATTGGGTTGTGTCCTTATGCAGGAAGGACGGGTTGTTGTCGATGCATCCCGTCAGCTAAAGGACCATGAGAAGAATTATCCGGCGCACGATTTGGAATTGGCTGCGATTGTTTTCGCTCTCAAGATCTGGCGACACTTTTTGTATAGGGAAGCTTGTGAAGTATACACCGATCACAAGAGCTTGAAGCACTTGTTTTTCCAGAAGAATCTGAACATGAGGCAGAGGCGATGGCTGGAGTTAATCAGTGACTACTAGTGTGAGATCAAGTATTATCCAGGGAAGGCAAATATAGTTGCTGATGCTTTGAGCCGAAAATCACACTTGGAAGATGAAGCTGAGCCGTCAGAATTGGATTCTTTGCTTTGTGGGATGAGAAGGCTCCTTATTGAAAGTTCACAGCAAGAGAAGATTTTATATTCAGTTCTTGATATTCGGGTAACTAATTTTGAGGAATTGAAGACTCTTCAAAGGAAAGATCTGGAGCTATTGAATATCAGAAAAAGAGTCAGAAAATCTCGAGGGCCGTTACATTATAGCATGGATAAAGATGGAATACTTCGGTTTCAAGATCCCAGAGTGGTTCCCAAAGATTCAGAATTCAAGGAGTGGATCATGGCAGAAGCTCATGCGGCCCCTTATTCAGTTCATCCCGGCAGTACAAAGATGTACTGGGACTTGAAGAAAAATTATTGGTGGGATGGAATGAAGAGGGATATTGCCTTGTATGTTGAGAAATGCCACACATGCTGTCAAGTCAAGGATGAGCATCAAAGACCTGCTGGTATGCTCCAACCCCTGCCTATTCCTGAGTGGAAGTGGGATGACATCACGATGGACTTTGTAGTGGGCTTGCCGAGGACGCCTAGTGGGAAAAATTCTGTTTGGGTGATTGTTGACCGGTTAACAAAGAGTGCTCATTTCTTGCCTGTTAATAACACCGATTCCTTGGGTAAGTTGACACGCTTGTACGTGAAAGAGGTAGTGCGCTGCACGGCATACCGAAGAGTATAGTGTCGGATCGAGACCCAAGGTTCACGTCTCAGTTCTAGAAGAGTTTGCAGGCAGCATTAGGTACTAAGTTGAAGTTCAGTACTGCATATCACCTGCAGACAGACGGCCAATCAGAGTGCACTATTCAGACTCTTGAATACATGTTGCGAGCATGTGTCATGGAATTTCAAGGGAGTTGGGAAAACCATTTGCTACTCATAGAGTTTGCATATAATAATAGCTTCCATGCGACCATTCAGATGGCTCCTTATGAAGCTCTCTATGGGAGGAAATGTAGATCGCCCTTGTGTTGGGATGAAGTCAGGGAGAGTAAGATAATTGGACCCGAAATAATTCAAGAGATGCAAAGCCAAGTTCGGATCATCAGGGATAAAATGGTGGCAGCTCAGAGTCGCCAGAAAAGCTACGCTAATACCAGGAGGAGAGAGTTATCTTTTGAAGAAGGTGATTGGGTTTATCTCAAAGTCTCTCCCATGAGAGGAGTTAAGCATTTTGGTAAAAAGAGGAAACTGGATTCGAGGTATGTCGGCCCTTTTCAGATCTTGGAGAAGGTAGGGTCCGTCGCCTATAGAGTTGCTTTGCCAGAATATTTTGGGGATATTCATGATGTCTTCCACGTATCATCCTTGAAGAAGAGCTTTGGACAACAAGAGCCACGCTTTGTCGACCCAGAGAGTATTCAGTTGTAACCGGATCTTACTTATGAGGTTGTTCCGTCGCAGATCATGGATTGGAAGGAGCAACAATTGAGGTCCAAGACAGTACCTTTGGTTAAGGTGGCATGGGGAGATCCGTTAGCTCAACATTTCTCTTGGGAATGAGTAGCGAATATGAGGGAGCAGTACCCATACTTGTTTGAGTAATGACGGTACGTTTCTTAATCTTGGTCACCGGTGGTTTATGTGATATTATGTGACTTATTTCAAGTTGGTGTTTGATCTTTCAAATTTCGAAGATGAAATTTGTTTTTAAGGGGGAGAGGATGTGATGACCCGTTTTTACGTGTATTTTCACTGAAGGGTTATTTTTAATTTAATTAATATATTGGTTTATTTATTTTAAATTATTGTGTTTTAAATTGGTTTTTAATTTATTTGATGTTGTGTTTAATTTTTTTAGTCGTTTTACGGTTTTTAATCTCGTTTTCGGCGGATCTGTTTTGGTTTTCGGAGTGAGAACTGGACCTCATTTCTTTTCCCTCATCTTTTCTTTTTTCTCTTTTCTTTTTCTTCTTCTTTCTCTTTTTCTTCTTTTTCTTTCTTTTTTTTTTCTCTTCCTCCACGATTCTCTCCCGCGCGACACTCTCTCTCCACCCAAAACCACCGCCACCAGCCACCATGCGGCACACCACCCACCCAGTTTTCTCCCCTCCGGTTGATGATCACCCCCACCAAGTTTCACCGCCATCCGAGCCGCCGTTTAGCCGAAATAGTCACTCAAAGCCGAATTGCTTTTGCTCCGATTTGCCGCCGTCACTCCACCTCTGGCCACCACCTCTTCACCACTTCATCACCGACTCCTTGCCATCCTAACCCACCCATTTCCAGCCTCAATATGTCACCAGAACAGTCCCCACAAGCTAGCTTTCCGATTTGGGTATTTTGGCCTTCCTCTGCCGTTTTCGCCGCCACCCACGGCCAAACTCCACTTCCCTTATCTTCATAAACATCCCTAAACCATTCTCTATCAATCCCGAGCTTTGGTTTGTCCCCATTCAAAAGTGGGTATTTTACAACCCACGGCCACAGTGAAATTTCACTGTTACATTACTTTTCTTCCGCCATTTGCAACGCCGCGAGCTTTCGAAAAATACCATATAACGCTATAAGTATTTTCTAAACTTTACTTTTAGATTTAAATATATTTTGCTCTTACAATAATTATCTGCTGGTTGGTTGATTCCCGATTGAGTCCGAGGAGTTCGGGGGTCGGATGGATGGAGGACGGATTTGCTTGATTTATTAATTTATGGTTGGTTGGCTGTTTTGTGCATGGAAATTGCATTTACATGGTGCATGCACGTGCATTTTATTTTAATTGAGAAAATCTTGTTTTATTGGCGTAAATGAATTTTGGGAGCGTGTGTCTCACGAGCCCAAGCCGGGATGAGTTATTATCTCGGTGGAGCTTCACTGGTCACTCGGGAGCGTAATATACTAAGTGACGTCCCCTGAGTTGTCGCTGGGCAACAACGGGAGCGGGGGCTAGAGGATGCTTGGCTACGAACGCGTCGAGCGGGGAACTGGGCATCGCTCTACGCACCGACTCCGTGGCCCTTCGCTGGCGAGGGCTAGAGGATGCTTGGCTACGAACGCACGGGGCGCAGAACTGGGCATCTCTCGTTTAGGTATCATAAGCATGGTCATTACCTGCGGTGTGACACAAGAACCAGGGTGTGCAGATGACCCTTAGGGAAGGTCATGGTGCATACGGATTAATTGGTTAATGGTTTGAGTTTGATATGGGCCAAATGTGACTTTTGGCGTAATATTTTGAAAGGATATGTTTTTCGGCCAAATGAAATTTTTGGCGTGTGTGGAAAAATATGATTTTATGGTTTTGAGCATTGGCATCCTTTCATCCATATTGTTTGAGTTTTATATGTTTTTATCTAATGGTGTTTGGATTTTACTTACCTGCGACACAATTTTTGGTTCCGTAGATTTTGGTGCAGGGTTCGAGGAAGAGGAGGAGACTGAGCCCGAGGATGCGGCTCCGCCGGAGTTTTGAGTTAAAGTTTAAGTTTTGTTGTTGGTTTAAAAATATATTTATGTTTTGTAATATTTCTTTACGTATGTTTTAAACAGCTTTGTATTAAATTAAGAAAAATTTTAGTACTTAGTTATTGACTTTGCTTTTCACTGCTTGTTTCTCATGCATATTCATTGCTTATACACACACTTGGCACATGTCGATAGGGTGGTGACCCGTGATGTCATCATCCGAACATCTTGATTTTCCCGTGTCCATGCGTGGGGATATGGGGGCGTCACAGGAGCTGCTCCGGCAACGGATCGGGGCCGAAATTAGGTGGGTTAGGACGGCAAGAGGTAGAGGAAGAAGTTGTGAAGAGATGGTGGCAGGAGGTGGAGCGACAGCGCCGGAAAAGCTCAAAAACCGTGTGGCTTGGAGGAGCTCGTGGCGACTAACGGTGGCTCGGATGGAGGTGAAACTTGGTGGAGATATTCACCGATGGAAGGGGAAGAAAAATGGGTGGGTGGTGTACTACACAGCGGCCGGACGGCAGTGGTCTGGGCTGGTCAACAGGCGGCGACGGGAAGGGGAGAAAAGGAAGCAGCGCACGCATGGGAGAAGAGAAAAAGAAGAGGAAAAAGAAAGAAAGAAGAAGGAAATAAAAGGAAAAAGGAAAAAAGAAAACAAAAAGAGAGAGAAAAGAAAAGAAATGAGGTTCAATCCTCACTCCGGAAACCAAAAACTGATCCGCCGAAAACGATTTTAAAAATCGTAGAACGACTAAAATAAATTAAACATCACGTCAAATAAAATAAAACCAATTAAAATACAATAAATTAAAATAAAAGAGCTAATATATAATTAAATTAAAAACAACTCTTTCCGTAAAAATACGCGTAAAAACGGGTCATCACAAGATGCCTTAAAAAACAAAGGTTTTTAACCTCATATTTAGAAATTTCCTTACCTTATACACTAAAACCCTTTCACTTAGTTTGTGCATTTTGACATCCATGCATCTAAAATTTATCATTTTTAATTTTCATTAACAAAATAAATAGTAAAAGCTAAAAATACTTACTGTAGAGCAGGACATGCCATGAGGAGACCTTGGTCTAGATTTTCTTTCACTTTCAATTTTCAAAATTCCTATTTTCCATGTAAAACAATTTTTTTTTAAAGAGTTTTCCTCTCATTTATTTTGAAAAGTCTACAGAATCTTTCTACCTAGGCTCTAATACCAACTGTAACACCATACTCCCCACGATTAATAATAAAGTTATTCTTTTAAAGGAGAGCCGGAATGCTACTACTGACTTTAACTTAAAAATATTTTCTTTTATTCTGAAGGAAACACCAAGTACAAAGATTCTATAAATAAACTTTATTTTTATTAAAATACTTAGATCATAAGAGAGAGTGCATAGAAGCATTTATTAAAATTTCTCCAAATCTATGCCATAAAAATCATAACTTAAAATCTTTGTACATGATCTAGGCCATTGTTACGCCTCCTTAGATTTAGTCTCATTCTGCAGCTCTACCTTCATAAATATTTAGACCCAGAGTGGTTTAAAAATATAAAACAATTAAAAATGAGTCGATGACTTAGTAAGAAACTCATTATAATGTAAACATATTTAACATAAGGTTTTTCATAATATATTTTATGTTGAGCACTTAAAATAATGAGTATTCGTACGTATACTTATGACATGCATAACTTATCTTACTTATCATACTAACCCAAACACTTTATCCTATGTGCAAGGTTATGCACCGACCCCACATTTCGCAGCAGCAAGGGGAGCCGCTAATAATATTCTAGCATACTATAGTGGACCACCTATAGATCCATGGCTTGTACATTGTTGTGCCTAAACTTTAACTCAAATTAATGAACCAAAAATTTAGTACAGTTTTACCTGCAAGTATACAGGTGTTGTAGTATCTTACAGGATCGAATCCACATGAATTGACTTTTGTGATAAAAAAAAAATAAATTTAGATAATGAAACGAAATTACTAGAAGAAACGTACAATCGAATATAAAGATGAAAATTGATAAAATAACTGAATCAAACTAAAATGATAAAATGAATTGATATGGAGAAAAACTAAGGTTTCGAGGATCCGTCTAATAATTTATGATATTGTTTCCGATCGATTTATTTCAATTAAACTAGAATAATGATTCCGTTTAATTGGAAGAGTTAGCATTTAAGATCTAGAAAAAATAGTCGCTTATGATTAAGCGTGAACGATTGATGATTAAAACATTTACAAATCTATTTGAATACCACAGGGATTTCTCAAGCATTCACTGTATTCGAAAATCACAATGAATCAAGATGAGTATATAGATAATCAAAATATCCAATAATAAAATCCTTCAATCGATCAAGCTCGCAGAATAAATTTTACGTGGATCTGAAAACAATATTTAAATCATTAAACTTCACCTCTAACCTTAGTATGAAAATTTAGCTAAACATCTTCATTACAAATACTATAGAAATCACATAAATATTATTCATTAGAAAAATAAAACACAAGAAATACCAGGAAATAACTATAGGCAAGTAAAAATAGAAAGAAAATGAAGTCCGAAAGACTCCTTTAAACTGGAACCAGTTTCGTCCTTTCCGTAAAAGCAAGAAGCTCAAATTTCTCTGCTTCTTTGTTCTCAAAACAGAACCAAAAGTCCAGCCTCTTCAAACTGAACTACAGAAAAAGAAAATAAATCCTCCAAAGGTCTGAACGAAGAACAACACCCACACATCTCTCTAATCATGCACTGACTTTCTTTCACTCACCCCTCTCTCCGACCGACCTCACACACGTTAAATTAACTCCAACAACTATCTGGAAGCTCCCACTCTCTCAGCATCTCAAACCTCCCTCATACCCCTGCAATGAATTCAAGGCATTAAATCAGAACAACCAAGCACCAACTTTCACCTATTCTTCCTTCTAATCCCACCGACTTTGCTTTCTTTTCTTTTCACAACTCCTTTTTCAGTTCCAGCACATCATGCACCCACCGACTGCACACGTTTCTCTCTATTCTCTTCTCCCTACCCTTCTTCCTTCCGTAATGATTCTTTCATCCAGCAATATATATATATATAGCTGCCTCAAGTTGGTGCTACCAAACTCCTTCCTCCAAGTCAAGCACGGCACGACACTTCCTTTTCCCCACACATCTCCCTCTCTACAAGTCAAGCACGGCTCCTTCTCTACTCACCCACTCTCTCGTACCTACTGCACCGTCCAGCGACATATATATATAGCTGCCTCAAGTCGGTACCAATTCCTCCAATCCCAATTCCAGCCGACACCAAATTTATTTTATTCCTCTTGACAATACCACGTTTTTAGAGGATTAAGCACTTGATTGAATCAAGTCCACTTTAGCTGCACCAACCGACATCAAATATTTGATTCTCACGTGAAAGTTAAGCCAAACAACAACAAGCTGCCACCCAATTACACATTCACACTCTCACCGAAAATTCATTTTTCTCTTTTCACTTTTGCCGTAATTCAGCCCCCTTACTTTAATGTTGCACCATCAAAAATTCTCAAGCCTCCGTGATTTTCATTCAACCATAAAAATTACATGCATCTTGAATAATCAAAGGAAGAAAATAACCACCGATTCTTCATTTTGTACACTTTTCAGTTGTCCAAGTACATCGCTTCTTTTTTTTCATTCCTCTCAATTAATATACACTTTTGATCAAAAGTTCCAACTGGATTTCATTTGAATTTTATTTAAGCTGAAAATAAGAAGAAGAAAAATAACACTCAAAAAAAATTAAAAGAAAAATAGATTATAAAAATAGACTATATATGTGAGGAAATATTATCCAATTAAATCATAGTTATAAAATTAAGCATAAACATGATATTAATCAATTAAAAATCACAATTCGTATTTATACTTATTAACCATTTTTCTATCTAAAACCAATAATAGTATCACGAAGAATTTAAAATACATTGGTTTTAAATAGCTAAACTATGCAATATTTCAGCTCAATCATACATCCACCCATAAATCGCATCGGTACCATGCATCTAAATGACCATCTTATTAATTGGTCTGATCCTATCTTATACTTGATCATAAGAAAGCTTACGTGTCTTATGCAATGTGAGATACATGAGATGCATAATACATACATAAATATAATATGTGGAATGAAACATGATGAATGTCACGCTTGCAAATATCATAACATGCGTTGTACATAAACATTGGCTTCAAGCAATTGGCTTTAATAATAATATATATAACTAGCTAACGTATTATAATCCTAATTTATGATCAAATTACTTACCTTGCAGCGTTAATCTAATATTTGCGGCATGAAATTGATCATGTGAACTAGAAAGAGAGAGAAAACGTGAGGGATGTTATGAGAGGAATGAGGTAGTAGGCTATTGGTGTGGTGAACGTAGGACATGCACTGTGCTGGACTGCGTATCTTGAGTTCTGCTACTGTATTTTCAAAGATTTATGACTTTTCCAAATAACACATAGAAATGAAGATATTATAGAGAAATTTAGAAGAGGGTGCCCCAAGTTTGAGTTGGACTCGGTTAATACATGTAGTGACAATAATCTGCTGAACACTCAGTCATGATCATCTAAAAATAGATTTTAAATTTAAAAACATGATCTAGTAGCTCATTCAATGTAAGATTGACAGTGAATAGGACTACATAGAGGACTTCAATCAATGATGATTTTAATTGAAGTGACCAAAAGCGGAAGGCGAGACCCATTTTTCTTGACAAATATGAAAATTGCAATCCAGAAAGTAATAGTCATTGGTCGGCTTCCAATTGAATTGAAGTTGGCATATTCCACATATAGCAAATTCCCACATTCCAAGAGAAATTAGCACTGTAATGTAGCAGTGCAACAGGTCACATCCTTCCATAACTGAATAACCCTTAGAAACCAGTTTAGGCAAAGTGCAAGGTAAGCAAATGACATAAAATCATATAATGTCATCAAAAGAGCCATCTTTCCAAATAAATAATCATCTTGTTTTCTCCACACATTCATTCCTTCGATTATTGTGTCCTTGAGTTATGGATCACAAAACATAAAATAGAGGTTGTGCCCTTCAATTCTACTTATCAGTTTTAGTAAGCGAGGAACAAAAGACCAAGATGGGCAGTTTTTCAGTAAAAAGTGCATACCATCTCCATAGGGAGTTTGCTACTAGATTTTATCTTGAGCCTCTACTAGGAGGAATAATAATGGCACTTGGAGATCTTTATGGAAATTGGAAGTACCAAATTATGTGAAGATGTTTATTTGGAAAGCTTGTAGAGATGCCCATCCTACCTCTTTAAATCTATGTAAAAGAAAGGTTGTTAAAGATGATATGTGTCCAATATGCAAAGCCTCTCCTGAAATAGTGGGACATGTACATTGGAATTGTGTCGACTCGCAGGATGTTTGGAGTCAAGGCTGTATCAGAATCCAAAAAATGTCATTCCAAAGTCATCCTTTTATGGAGATATGGAGCGAGTTGTCCCAAATTTTGAAGAAGGCCAGAAGACTTGAAAGAAGCTGTTGTGATCACAAGGTTGATATGGATGAGGAGAAATTCTGTCACTCATGGTAAGGGTTTTAATCACTCCAACACTCTAATACACAGAGCTGGGGAGGAGTTGCAACTCTTTAAAAGCTCTCAAGAGAGGCATTCCTTACGAAGAGGCAATGCCCGACCATAGATACTTTGCTCATGGAAGAAACCTCCTAAGGCAACATACAAAGTAAATTGGTCTAACAGCTCGTTAAAAATTCAATTGTGAAATTTCTATTAGCTTTAGGAATATCGTGAAGGCTCCATAAGTTTTCAAGAATCTATTAATAGTATAGATTTTAGTCTAACCATATAGTTAGTGTTATCACTCACTGTAGTATCAGAAGTGTATTTTTAATATTGGAGATAATTAGAAGTGTCAGAATGCGTTATGGTTTGTACCATTAAACTCAGTGGATTATTTAAGATTTTATGATACAATAATTCATTTTCATATTCTTGGATGAAACGCCTATTCGAAACTATTAATTTATTTTTAGGGGCACTTCGGGGCTAAATTTCGGTAAACGTAGCTTCATATGAATATTTAGGATTTCTCAATACCAAGTTTATCATACACTTTTTCGGAGTGAATAGTAACATCGATAAGCGCAATAACTACAATAGTTTCAAAACTTTACAGTGTGGAATGTCAGTGTGGAATGTTCAAATTAAGTTAGAGAAGTTTTAATTGGACTCATGGAAAGATATTAGCCACACATGATGAATAGTATTAGACACTTGGATCAAGAGAAATTAGATTTGACCTTGAAAGCAACCCAAACCCTCTTAAAACCCCAAATTGAGGCCCATTCGGTTTAGGCCCATTGAGGCCCATTCGGTTTAGGCCCACTAAGGCCCATGAAATTTGGCACCTTAGCATTGATTTTGGCCAAGTAATTTCAGCCCCCTACATGGCTAATGAGATGTCTTCAAGAGGGTCTAGAAGGTTCTAGAAGGGAAAAGTCAAAGAGCCATCTCACTCTTCCAAGTCTACACTTCACCATTGGAAAATATCTTGAGCTGATTTTTGTGGATTTTATTGGGTAAGAAAGGCCAACACTGAAGCCTCACTTCAGCCTCATTCTCCTCCATATCTTATGCAAAAATATTTCCAGGCCACTCTCCACGAAATCATCTTCCTTTACATTTTTCATTGAAAGAACACCAAACACTCTCTCGGACAGCTTTTAGGTGTTCTTTTGCGTGCCCATTTCAAAGATTTTGTAAGTGTTTTATCATAAAGTTTCCTTCATAAAAGTTGTTCCTTTTTTAGTAGTTTATATGGATATCTTATTTGTCCCATTTGAAGATAATTTGGTCAGTGAAATATTCTTTAAACTCTAGAAAGGTCATTCTGGGCGATAAACTGGAGAATATATTGTATTTTGGAGTTTTTGACCAAGCTAATAGATAGATCTTGGTCTGAAATTTTTATGAAGTATTTTTAACATGTATATATGATTATTTTTTAAGGATTTGTTGTACGATTAAAGGTTTTGATGAAATATTTTCTTAGATCTAGAAACTTAGAAACTGGAAGAGGAAAAACAATTTCTGTTTTGAGAAAGTTTAAATCTTTGGTGGTTTAAATCTATTCCAATGGCTTTGATAATTTTATTGGAGGATCTTAAGCCCCTTATATACATGTTAAAATATTATTTTAAAGATATTTGATGTTAGTTTCAAAGATATAAAATATTATGTAAAGAGATATTCGGATAGGCCAAAGTGTGGATGTTCTTGGCTCAATTATGTTTTTGGTTAATCTTTAACCATGTGATCTTGAATTAGAAGTTTATATATGTTTTAAGACATCTTTTTAAATCTTGTGATGGTTTGGTTTGAAGATCACATCTTTATAAGTTATAGATCAAAATGTTGATCAAAATAAGTTAGAAACAAAAATTAATGGAAATAGCATATGGGAATTTCGGCCCTATAGAGTTTTAATAGTTGTAATTAGTTTTAAATTTTTCTAAATTGATATTTGAGTTTAGGATAAAATTTACATGAGGCATGTAAATTGTGGTAACTTTTGGAGTTAGCATGCAAAACTCTTAAGTTAGGGGTAAAATGGTCATTTTCTCACATGTAAGGGGTAGAATAGAAATTTTACTCTTAAGTTAGTATTTTTTTTCATATTTCAAATTATTAGTGATTTAGTTCTAATTTTTAGAATTACTAATTACAGTTCCTCGTGATCGCACTTGAGTTTTCATAAGAAACGCGGAGATTAAGGTAAGTTAGCTTTTAACTTACTAGCAGTTTACTGTGTATGTGTACTAAGTAAAGGAACTACAGTGTATGTATGTGTGTTATAATATATGTCATGTCATGTCAAGTTATCACATATTTGTCTATAACACAGAATTTATTCTATCATGAGTTTTCATCTGTTACACAAGATATTATGTCACTTATTACTATACATTGCAAGTACATCATGTTAAAATATGCCATATATTACATGTATGTCATGTCATGTTCATTGTTACATGTTAAGTGTGTTTTCCGTTACATGTGATACCATATTATGAAATATTGTGTGTTACATGTTTATGTCATGTTATGAAATGTTCTATATTAAGTTAATCATGTCTTTCGAGTTATGTTCAAATCAGGTTATATTACGTCAGGACTTATGTCCTTTCATATTTCAGTCACGTCTCGTCTTGAGTACAATGTTTGTATTTCAAGAACAGTCAAGTCAAGTTATTCATGTCAATCACGACCCTAAGTGCTAGGATGGGGTAATATCCTAGTGAAACTCCTTTGTTCACGCTGGAGTGTTCAAATTGATATAAAATCTCCTGAGTTGACGAAATACTGTCAACAGGTAGCGAGCAGGAACCTAACTAGCTGGTCACCGGAGCGCCCCAGGCACTAACGTCGATGGAGCCACATTCAGTTTCATGGAGTCCACAATAATTGTGGCACACGAAGTATGGGGCCACAGCAATTGTGACGCATACACTGCCTGAGACATAGCAATTGTGACACGTGGAGCCACAATAACTGTGGAGTATGTATTAGCACACTCACAGCTGATTCAGATACCTGTGTTGTGATGCAGTAATCGACAGAGACATATGGCTCTAGGGGACCCATGTAGCACCCAAGAAGTTGAGCTACATTCAGTTTCATGGGGTCCACAACAACTGTGGCACACGAAGTATGGGATCACAGTAATTGTGACGCATACACTACGTGAGACACAACAATTGTGACACGTAGAGTACATGGGGCCACAACAACTGTGGAGTATGTATTTAAGCAGTTAAAGAATAAGTTTCAGATCATATTCATGTTAAGTCAAGTTTCAAAGCAAGTTCATGTTAAGTCAAGTTTCAAAGCGAGTCCATATTAAGTCAAGTTTCAGAGCAAGTTCATGTTAAGTCAAGTTCATGTCAATTCAAGTTCAGTTCACATTTCAATTTAAGTTATGTCAGTTATACTATGTTGTATGTCAAGTTATGCTTTGATTGCTTATGAATTTGATTATGCATTCATGCTTTTACTGTCATGCATGCATCATTAGCCTATATGGAGTTTTTTGTTAACTTACTGAGATTTGTAATCAAATCTCACTATGGTAGTCTTAACTACCATTCCCCCCGAATGATAGATCTTGTTACAGGACCTGAAGGAGAATTGAGAGTTGACCAACTAGACACAGTTGATTGAGTGACAGTGTGACATCAATGTTAATATAGTAGTTAATTTAAATTACTACTTGTACTATGGAGTTGCATCTCCAGTACTCTTTTGGATCATAGCCTTTTTGGACTAGTGTTGTGATCTTAGTTGTTCAATGGGTCTTTATGTATGAAGTATGTTTTAAGCATTTGGGATATTTTCAATTTGGTGCATAGTATTACTAAAGAAAAAAATTTATCCGCTGCGAATATTGCATAATGTTAGATGCATGTTAGGAACATTGCATCTGATATGTCACGAATGAGGGCAAGTAATCTTGTGCTGCATGTCTCGACGTTTCAAATGTTCGTCCGATCCCAAACAGAATTTGAGGGCTTCACAATTGGGATGCAACCATTGATAAACTAAGAGACAGGGTTGGTATTGGAGTTATTATAACGAATGCTAATGGACAAGTTGTGGGCACCCTTCGAGCATCTCGGGCTCTTTATGTAGAAGCTTTTCTTGCAGAATCTTATGAAGTGTAGATGGCTTTAATTTTCTATAAAGACATGGGTTTTAGACAGTTTATTCTTGAGAGAGATGCTCTTCAAGTTGTTAAGTTTCTCGATAAGAAAGTGAAGGATTGGAGTCCAGTTGGCCTACTGTTTGAGGACACAAAGCGAATGCTTAACTCATTTGCACAATGTTCTATTAATCACATGAGGAGAGAAACCAATGGTGCAACTCATAGACTAGCAAGGGATGCTGTTAACTATCAAAAGGATATAATAGACATCGAGGATGTTCCTAATTGTATTCATTCTATTATTTTGCATGAAACTTTGTAAGTCTTTATGAGCAATAAAACATCTTTCTTTAAAAAAACAAAAAAAAAATAATTAATTTAAATTTATTAAATGAACAATAACACATCTAATTAAATCCATAATTTTTATTTAAAACTAAAATTATTAAATGAAACATAATATATATGATTGTGCCTTATAGTAGAAGCTAAAGACCATGAGGAAAACTGCGAGTGCAAAGTTGAACCAGAAGTTCTATGGGCCTTATAGAGTGTTGGAGAAACTGGGCAGTGTTGCATACAAGCTTCAGCTTCCACCAACTTCACAATTGCACTCGGTATTCCATGTTTCCTTACTCAAGAAGAAGGTTGGAGATCTGAGTCTCATTGGGGAGGAGTTACCCACAGTGGATCAAGAGGGAAGGATCCTTATGAAGCCAAAGGAAGTGCTCGGATATAGGCTGCATCGAAGGGGCCAAGGGAGACCCAGGGTGTGGCAAGCATTGATCCTGTGGGAAGGATTATCAAGGAAAGAGGCAACTTGGGAGGACTATGATGGGCTGGAGGAGAAGTATCCCCAATTGATCCTTGAGGGCAAGGATATGCTAAAAGAGAGGGGGAATGTCAAAACCCCAAGGCAGGAGGCCACGGGCCATGCCTTGACTAGCACCCGCCCATGCCAGGACAGCACACCAGCAGCATTATTGGCGTCGCTTGATTGCCCAATGACCGAGCCCTTGGTGAATGCTAGGCCACGGTCACCCTCCATCAGACAGCGAATAGTCAGCGCGCGCACGCAAGCAAGGTTGTCACACCACGCTCAGCGCACGGCTAGACTGTACGCACTCCTAGTGTGCGTGTGCAGCGGGCACGCATGGGCTATGCGCACACACCGCGTGCATGCATGGGCTGTGCCTAGGCACATTGGTGCTTTGTCACTTAGGCTCCATTGGGTGCAATACGTGAATCCCAAAGGAGAAGGCTCACCCTGTGCAATTCGTGAATCATAGTAATCTATTCATTTCATTGTTTTCCTTTGATTGATGCATTGTTGAGGTATTTCAGCATTTTGGATTGTGTCTATTGCATCACATTCGCATTTGCTTGCTGATCATTTTGAACCGTTCGAGTGGGGCATCGGGTAAGGCAGCCATGAGTTGCCATTGAAGGGCATCTGGTCTACACCAAGCCACCCTGGTCGAATCTAGAGTAAGGTCAGGGACAAGCTAACAGTACCACCCACCAGCCAAGCCACACGCCCAGCTCTTGCCACCTATCTAACCATAACTGCTCCCCTACTTTGTAGGGAGCAACCAACCATCCCTTAAACCGCTCAGCCATCACTCACTCAGGCAACCCACTGAAACCACCCTTAGCTACGTGTGCTTCATCATTAGAAGACACCTGTATGTGACTTGGTCAGCCCCCCAAGCAAGCGACACCTGTGCTTGACTTGGTCAGCCACCATCAGGAGACACCTGTGTGCCTGACTTGGTCAGCCCACCAACAGGGGCCACGTGTGCCTGACTTGGTCAGCCCACCAGCAGGGGCCACGTGTGCCTGACTTGGTTAGCCAGCCACTTAACTGCTTGATCTCACTCACAACCGTTTTAGACGATTCAGCTACTGCACATGCATGCATGCACGCCCAGTCACTAGAATCACGCCCACCATCAGCCACTGATCAGTCATATGGACTCAGCCAACACCACCCATAACCATTACGGTCAAGCAAGTGGCAGTCCACATCGGTCATTGAGGAGCAAGAAGGAGCGCGGCAGCTTGGTATCTAGGATCTCGACCGAGGACCCTATCACCAATTTGGTGCTTATTAATTTTTACTTTTTAATTTTAACACATTTTATACATCTTTAAAACATTTACATAAACTTTACATATTTTAACCAAAAAATAATTATAATATTTTGAGTTAATTACACTTTGCCCCCTTGAACTTTCACTTAATTTACAATGTGCCCTCAAAACTAATAATTGCATCAAAGTGGACCTGTTTACTTTCAAAACTCCACAATTCCCCTGTTTCCATCTACCATAAGCATTAAACCAAATAAAAATTGAGCATGTGCTGCTCACATGCAGCTTCTTCAACTGCAAAGATAAAAATACCCTAAAAAAAAAATTTCGCTTTGCCCCATCGAACTTTTACGCTATTCTCAATTTGTCCCGAATGTCACATTAAATTATATTTTTATAATAAATTAAATTAAATTATTATAATAAATCTAAATTTACAAATTTGGGATAAAAGACTAGCAAAAAGATAAATCTTTGAACTTAGTAAAATACTAGGATATAATTTTTTAATTTTTTTTTTAAATTTAAAATTTATTTGAATAACTCTATATAAAACGCACTAAATATATAAATATATATAACTAAATATGTAATATTAATAAAAATAAAGGTTTATTTCTCTACCTCATGAATAGTTATTATTCTCATTTTATTCTTGAATTCTTCAATGATTATTTTATATATTTGTTGTTAATTTTAGAATAGCTTTTGAAATTTTGGAATAGTGTCTATAATAATTTTATTTATTTAATTTTGTGGGGTTTTATGAAGAGGAATGATAACTCATGTTCTATAAATAATAATATAAGCAATTAATCGAAATCAAGAATAAAATCAGAATAATAACTATTCATGAGGTAGAGGAGTAAAGCTTTATTTGTATTAATATTACATATTTAGTTATATGTATTTATATATTTAGTGTGATTTATATAGAGTTATTGAAATATATTTTTAAAAATTAAAAAAATATAAAATTATATCATAGTATTTTTCTAAGTTCAAAGATTTATCTTTTTACCAATCTTTTATCCCAGATTTGTAAATTCAGATTTATCATAAAAATTTAATTTAATTTATTATAAAAATCTAATTTAATGTTACATTTAGGGCAAATTGAGAATTGCATGAAAGTTTGAGGGGGCAGAGTGACATTTTTCTTTGGAGGGTATTTTTGTCTTTGCATGTAAAGAAGCTATACATGAGCAGCACATGCTTAATTTTTGTTCGATTTAACACTAATGATAGATGGAAGGAGGGGATTTTGAAGTTTTGAAAGTAAGCAGATCCACTTTGATGCAATTATTAATTTCAAGGCACATTGTGAATTGACTGAAAGTTCGAGAAGATAAAGTGTAATTAACCTCAATATCTTATAAAGACTTCCAACAAGGCAACAAAAACTCTCTCTCTCTCTCTCTCTCTCTCTCTCTCTCTCTCTCTCTCTCTCTCTCTCTCTCTCTCTATATATATATATATATATATTAGTATTAATTTTTTTTTAGATATTAGAGAATTTGGAGAGGGTTCGATCGAACCCAAGACCTCTTTTTATGGAGGCTGGGTCTCATACCATCTAAGTCATAGGCTTTCGGCATATATATTATATTAATTAGACTTTTCTATTGTGCTATTTTTTTATCCTAATAAATTAATAAAAAGGATTATGCTAGTTCTGTAGATAAAAGTCATCGATAGTGGATACCGATTTTTTTATTTTAATAATTAAAGAAGTGTTTTTAAATAATGTTGTGAATTTTTTAAAATAAAACATTTAAAAATATATTCTTTAAAAAAATTTAAAAAAAAAAAAGCCTATTTATTGAACACCCTAAATGACTTTTGTAAGTCGCTGTAGGAGGATTCCATTAACGATCATACAAAGAGATGGCCATCCACACACGAGGGTTATATTGGTCAATTAATATTTCCCACTCCCTTTAGAACTAGAATTCTCCACGACCTGAAACATCCAAAACACATATATGCATGTCCGTAATGCCTTTTAAAAAACCTGGTCATCAAACTCCACGCACAGTTACTTCGCGGCCTTCTCCTCTTTCTCTTCTCATCGGTCAAAACCTGGTCCCGTCGAGCTACCATCTCCAGGTTGGTTTTCAAACTTCTTTTGCCTTTTTTTTTCTCTCTTTCCACCCTTCCATGCCTTTACTGGCAATATAAATAAAT